>NC_092224.1:29621848-29921848 GCF_036320965.1 Panulirus ornatus | reverse complement strand
CCACAAGCTCTTCACCATATTCATTCACAACACTGAATACCCCATATACACAAGTTATACCCTCAACTGCCACATTACTCACCTTCGCATTTAAATCTCCCATCACTAATACCAGCTTTCATCCACCAAAGATGCTGACACACTCATTCAGCTGCTCCCAAAACACTTGCTTCCCATGATCTTTCTTCTTATGACCAGATGCATGAGTACCAATAATCACCCATCTCTTCATCCACTTTCAGTTTTACCCTAATCAATCTAGAATTTCCTTTCTCACACTCTTATCACACACTCCCACATTGTGAGTCCTGCTTCAGGAGTAGCGCTACACCCTCCTTTGCTCTTGTCCTCTCACCAACCCCTGACTTTACTCCCAAGTCTTTTCCAAACCATTATTTCCCTTTATCCTTGAGCTTCATTTCAGTCAGAGCCAGAACCTCCAGGTTTCTTTCCTCAGATATACTACCTATCTCTGTCTCTCCTTTATTCACATCTTAGTTACATCCACACACATTGAGACACCCCAATATGAGCCTTCGAGGAGGATGAGCACTCCTCACTTGACTCCTTCTGTTTCCCCTTTTAGAAATTGAAATGCAAGAAGGGGAGAGTTTCCAGCCCCCTCTGTCCCACCCACTTTTATTGCCTTCTATGACGTACGGGGAATATGTGTGGGAAGTACTCTTTCACCCCTATCCTCAGAATAATACTGATATATTCACAGATGGACAGTGTACTTCATGATACTGTAATGTGTTTAAACAAGATGGAATTTCGTTTTTTAGTGTGTTTGAGAGTTTGACATGTTTTATTACTGTTATCTGAAAGATACACTTCTCATTGATTTTGTGAACAGTTTCACACATTCACTGCTGTCATTAAATATATGTCGTGATATTTTGTTTTCACTGTGGCTGGGGCACTTATGATTAAACTCACGGCATTACCTGCTTCTCCCTCGAGGTGAGACATACCAGTAGTGGTATCCCATGCATTGTTGCCAGATGTCATAGCCTACTCCCTCAGATTATGTAATAATATGATTGTAATGAGAATTCCAGAAATACTATACTTCTCATTACTTTTACCTGACAGTGCTCCTGCCATGCC
This sequence comes from Panulirus ornatus, assembly GCF_036320965.1. NCBI lineage: Eukaryota > Metazoa > Arthropoda > Malacostraca > Decapoda > Palinuridae > Panulirus > Panulirus ornatus. The sequence continues at coordinate 29,920,738 of NC_092224.1, read as the reverse complement.
TTGTATGCCTAGCAACAGAGCAGCTTAAGTTAAAAGGTACCTAGCACATGTAATTAAGGTTTCAACAGTTTGAGTTGTATATTGTTTTATTTAGAATATATTTTGTTTTTGTTAACTGAAATATCAAGAATATGGAAATATTTTCTCTTGAATATTTAAGAATTCCTGCACATAGAGTGTACAGTGGATATTAGGACGGTGATAGTGACCTCTAACATCAGTTCATATTCTGTTCAGGAAACTTGCATCATATTGTGTTGTTTTTAAGAATAGCAGATCTTTTTGGGTATTAAACAGAAATGGGCTTGGAAGACTTTCATGATTTTAAGTAATTAAAGTCCATCTCCATCTCTGTATGAACTGCACATTTGTAAATCTGTCAGTCTCTTACAGTCTCTTAAGACAGTTGTTCCTTTGTGAAGAATATCACGTACTGAAGAGGATATATCCATGGATGTATCCTTAAAAAACCCAAGCTTGGTGTTAAGACATATGGGTAACTACAACACTAATGGTGAGATTCAATATATATCTTATTTGATGCATTAGTTTCTCTGTTGTCTTTGAAGTCACTGGACCATGCTTCATGACTTTCACAGGGTAGGTAACTGAATAACAAATTGCTAGTCTCTTACAATAAACTTTCTTGTGCTGATGCCTTATGATTTTATTTGACCTGTTGACCTAGTCAGTCCCCCACATCTTATGTGTGCAGGCTTCTGCGTATGGTCAATCCCTACACCTTTTTTTGTACAGGCTTGTAAACCTTTAATCTAATGAAGAGTGCCTGCTGCAATTTATGATATGGATATAGCTTCCCATTGGCTTAATGTCTTTAGGTTCAAGATAATGACTTTCTGAGTCCTTTTTAACAAACACAAAAGGAAAGATATTTCTCTCTTCTTTGGATTATGGTAGGCTATAAGTTCTAGGCTAAACCTCATTTTTCCCATTTTCTGATTCAGAATATTTCAAGATTTGTAGTGAAATATTGCTTAGATTTTGTTTGCCTCTGGGTATATAATAAGTCATGTCGCTACTTTTAACTAATATGCTTAATGTTTTGAACTGTTCCAATCCCATTGATGAACATCTTTGGAATTTTCCCAAACATTGGTTTTAAGATTCTTATGGTGGGAATCCTTAGAGAAAAGCAAAGGCAGTGGTCTATAACCCATAATCACAGCATGGAGGTCTCTTCTATTATATCTTTTTATTTAAGTGTGTGTTATGTTTAGGTATGGAATGTTTTATATAGGTCATGCACATCTTTGAATTGCTGTAAGGAGAAACAAAAAGAAAATAAGATAAAGCCAGTGTTTAATGATATACTTTATAGTATGGCAAAGTTCACATATCATAATTTAAGGTCTAAGAGTTTCAGATAACATGGTTAATGTATTCTTTATTTTTTTTTCTTCAGAAGACCATCAATGGACTTCACACGACGACCAGCAAACCAACAACCATTGACTGTTTCGACCCACCAAACTCCTCCTTTAACATCAGGTATACCAGCTAGTGCAGTTAATCAGCTGTCATCACAGCAACAGCAAGCACCACCTACTACGGCAGGTTCAACCTTAGCAGCTAATCAGCAGGCCCAGAAGAGAGCACAGTATAAAGAGGGCCCCAAATTTGGTTTGAAGAGCATGGTCAGTATGGATGATATGCCTGAGCTCTTCGCATCTTTTGACAGTAAGTAATTATCTGATTACTTGTAATTTGATATATTTGATTATTTTACAGATGGTAAAATTTACAACTAGTGAATAAATTGATGATTCTTGAAAAATAGAAAGCTAATATGAAATGAATTGTCAATATTCTTAGTTGTTTTACATAAAGAATATGTATCATATCCTTTTTGGGAGCTTTTCCAGTTTATTCCCCATGTGCATATACTTATTACTCATCATATTGTAAATGGTCTTAAGTTGACTTTAACAAAAGTTTATCACTAAAGGAATATAGCTTACTGTAGCTGATAATGGAGATGGAATGCAGACTGGCTAGTCTGTTACGTGAGAAGCATTTTGATAGTATAATGAAATTATCTCGAATAATATTCTAGCAATCTTTGTAATAGCATATACTGAATGCTGCTTTACAAAAATGAGAATATTACTGAAGGGGGAAAAGTCAGAGATGTGCAACAACATTACGATAGTCTTATAAGATTTTTTTTTTTTTGCTTTATTATTATGCCCCTTTACTTGGCAAAAGGATGCATTGCTACTGTTTTATCTTGTCCATAAACTTATGTACTTGGCTATGTTAGACTTCCAGAATGTTTGCTCCAAAAACTGGCACTAATGGCCATGATTAGGCATTTTCATTGGCTTCTTGACTGTGGATGATTAGAATTTGTGCCTGGGCTTGAGTTTTCACTTTATATAAATGGTATAGTATCATTCTGAATGTTAGAAGGGCTGTTTATGTTTATCTCATGGAAAATGTTAGTAAGTCATTAGATACAAAGAACATTTCTGAGACAAACTGGTTTTCTGTTCACTGTCACCTGTGTAATTTGGCAAAGTATGTAGTTCAAGAAGGGAGTATTACCTTTATTTACCAACAGTTACTCATTTTCATTTCGGCTTTGTTAATCATAGAGAAGAATAAGTGAAAAAGTTTTTAGTGATGCACATAAAGAAGTATTAAGAACTTAAAAGATGAAATTACAACAGAGTGGTACAAAACTAATGGGTATGTCTTTCTTTTTGACTAGTTCTAGCTCCACACTTCCCATCCCTACATGAGTTGGGTAGGTGTCCTAGCCATCGTCGTCACCAGCAAGCTTTTAACCAAGCAGTGTCATGTAGCAGGTTATCTTAGATCCTCACTATCTAATCATATTGCTTTCTAGAAAAGCATGAAAAAAAGAATATATATATATATGTATATATATATATATATATGTATATATATGTATATATATATATATATATATATATATATATATATATATATATATATATATATATATATATAAAAATTTTTTGTTTATAGACATATTATATGAAATGTAAACATGTCACTGACTGGTGGATTTTAAGTTGTTGGGTGGCCTTGGTGTTAGCATGACCTAAGATTTGGGTGTTTTGCCATGTTCAGAGTCATTGAGTTTGCTCTGCTTCCTTCTGTATTTGAACCTACATGTTGAAAGTTCCTCATACTCTATTTGCCTGTAATCAGAATACCCTCCTTTCTGCACATGATAATGAAATCTGGAGTTGCATGCTTGTGGCCCATTGAAGTGATTTGCAGCACAAGCTCATCACATGGAAGGGTAAGCTACCTAACAGAGTGGTCATCCCAAATAATTGGCTGTCTGGTGCTCTTTAGTCATGATCAGAGCTCAGTTAACCTAAATCCATCAGTTTTAATGTTACCTCAGTCTGGGTAGTAGCTGGCTTTGCTGCAGGTAACAACCCAGCTGTGTCCTTATTATATCTGTCTGTCCAAACAGTAGATATGTTAGTCGTGGAGAAATGTACTGCAGTTGCTATCAGGCATGAGTTTTTTCCTAAGAATAAAAAAAAGCAGCCTTAAAAGATCTTCCCAGAATGTTCATTCGATTGTTCTGATTATTTGAATTTCATTGGAAAAGTTTTATAGCAGCTGAGAGAGACTTTGACTTCTGCTTCAGTATCTTTGGTGAACTCTTGGATATCATATCATCTGCAAATTTCACAGAACATCTTAAGAGATGCAAGCTTAAGCTGAAGCTCAAGTCTGTTAATTTGTTGTTGTTAAATATACTCTAGGCTTGAGCTTGGCACAAGCCCCTATCTCTAGATAGTCTGTTCCCAGTTTTTCCATGATCTCTCATGATAAGAATGGTGAAACTAATTACATGGAGTATTATGATATGTATGTAGCTTATGTTGCTGGTAGTCAGCATAGGAATGAAACATTATTACCTGATACAGTTGTGTCAGGATGTTGCACAACTGGATACCTATACAGGTACACCACCGAATTTCCGGCAACTGATGGTTTGGCACCTCCTTTAGTCCAGACAAAATTACGTGAGGAAACTTGAAATTACTGCAGCCACCAGAGTAGTTTAATGGGCAGTCACAGATGCCGTTGTGTGTAGGGCATGCTTATTTGCATTCTTTACACTGCACTTGTTGGTGGTGATACCGCAAATCTGTAAGATTCTTGGCTTATTTTGCTTAAATTTAACCCTAGCTATGGCTTATAAAACATATGAGAGTGTCACTCATGGTGTCAAACATGAACACCAGTCTATATCAATCCAAGATAAAGTAGGACTGTTGAAAAAAAATGGACCTTGGTGTTTCGGTGCATAAGCTGTGTGACATCTACAGTTCATCAACTGTTTTTGATATAAAGAAGCAAAGGGAGAAAATATTGAAATTCTATGCAGACAACAATTCCAAGAAGCAAATGACGATTAGAAAAACTATGAAAGATGGTAAGAGTACTGAGCACAATCGAGTGGTGATGGAATGGTTTCGACAGCTTTGGAGTGATTTAGTGGACTTGTCAGATAACATGATAATGGACCAAGTTACGTTGTTCCATAAAAAACTCGAATTACAACATGAGCATGACTATAGTGAAAAATGGCTTTAAAGATTCAAGAAGGGTCATGGAATTTCCATGAATAAAGTGTGTAGAGAAAAGCGGTCTGCAAACCACGAAGGAGCTGCCAAGTATGTGGACGAATTTGCGAAACTCATAGCTGACGAGCACCTCAGTCCTGAGCAGGTGTATAATGCAGACGAAACTGCATTATTCTGGCGATGCACACCTAGGAAAACACTAACAATAGAAGACAAAGAAGACCCCACAGGATTCAAACAATCTAAGGACACCCTTACCATCTTAGGGTGCTCAAACATTTAATATTTGTTTGAATTAAATTTTGAACAGTCCATGGTATACTTTAGAAACATAGGAGATGTATGATTAGTGGGTTAGAGGTGTGTTGATGAATTATTATTACGTGACCACCGTTGGTCCAGCAAAATGGTTAATCTGATAAGGCTTTGGAACCAGGAGTGCTGGAAAATTGGTGGTGTACCTGTACAATGATTTTGATATACCGCAAGCACCTATTTTACTACCATCTTTTGTTATAATACAAACCATGATACAGCACAAGCCCAGCTGTCCATGTCATACTGACATGAGTAAAGACATAATGATTTCCTCTCATATAATCATTCACTTTTGCCCATGTGTACCAGACACTTCTCTGCTTAAGCGTCCAGCTACCATCCCTACTATATAGACTCCAATTGTGTAGCATTTATATATATATTATCCCTGGGGATATATATATAGAGATGCTCTGTGGAAAGTATTAAGAATATATGGTGTGGGAGGCAAGCTGTTAGAAGCAGTGAAAAGTTTTTATCGAGGATGTAAGGCATGTGTACGTGTAGGAAGAGAGGAAAGTGATTGGTTCTCAGTGAATGTAGGTTTGCGGCAGGGGTGTGTGATGTCTCCATGGTTGTTTAATTTGTTTATGGATGGGGTTGTTAGGGAGGTAAATGCAAGAGTTTTGGAAAGAGGGGCAAGTATGAAGTCTGTTGGGGATGAGAGAGCTTGGGAAGTGAGTCAGTTGTTGTTCGCTGATGATACAGCGCTGGTGGCTGATACATGTGAGAAACTGCAGAAGCTGGTGACTGAGTTTGGTAAAGTGTGTGAAAGAAGAAAGTTAAGAGTAAATGTGAATAAGAGCAAGGTTATTAGGTACAGTAGGGTTGAGGGTCAAGTCAATTGGGAGGTAAGTTTGAATGGAGAAAAACTGGAGGAAGTAAAGTGTTTTAGATATCTGGGAGTGGATCTGGCAGCGGATGGAACCATGGAAGCGGAAGTGGATCATAGGGTGGGGGAGGGGGCGAAAATTCTGGGAGCCTTGAAGAATGTGTGGAAGTCGAGAACATTATCTCGGAAAGCAAAAATGGGTATGTTTGAAGGAATAGTGGTTCCAACAATGTTGTATGGTTGCGAGGCGTGGGCTATGGATAGAGTTGTGCGCAGGAGGATGGATGTGCTGGAAATGAGATGTTTGAGGACAATGTGTGGTGTGAGGTGGTTTGATCGAGTAAGTAATGTAAGGGTAAGAGAGAGGTGTGGAAATAAAAAGAGCGTGGTTGAGAGAGCAGAAGAGGGTGTTTTGAAATGGTTTGGGCACATGGAGAGAATGAGTGAGGAAAGATTGACCAAGAGGATATATGTGTCGGAGGTGGAGGGAACGAGGAGAAGTGGGAGACCAAATTGGAGGTGGAAAGATGGAGTGAAAAAGATTTTGTGTGATCGGGGCCTGAACATGCAGGAGGGTGAAAGGTGGGCAAGGAATAGAGTGAATTGGATCGATGTGGTATACCGGGGTTGACGTGCTGTCAGTGGATTGAATCAGGGCATGTGAAGCATCTGGGGTAAACCATGGAAAGCTGTGTAGGTATGTATATTTGCGTGTGTGGACGTATGTATATACATGTGTATGGGGGTGGGTTGGGCCATTTCTTTCGTCTGTTTCCTTGCGCTACCTCGCAAACGCGGGAGACAGCGACAAAGCAAAAAAAGAAAAAAAAGAATATATATATATATATATATATATATATATATATATATATATATATATATATATATATATATATATATATATATTATCCCTGGGGATAGGGGAGAAAGAATACTTCCCACGTATTCCCTGCGTGTCGTAGAAGGCGACTAAAAGGGAAGGGAGCGGGGGGCTGGAAATCCTCCCCTCTCGTTTTTTTTTTTTAATTTTCCAAAAGAAGGAACAGAGAAGGGGGCCAGGTGAGGATATTCCCTCAAAGGCCCAGTCCTCTGTTCTTAACGCTACCTCGCTATCGCGGGAAATGGCGAATAGTATGAAGAAAAAAAAAAAAAAAAAATATATATATATATATATATATATATATATATATATATATATATATATATATATATATATATATTTTTTTTTTTTTTTTTTTTTTTTTTTTTTTTTCATACTATTCGCCATTTCCCGCGATAGCGAGGTAGCGTTAAGAACAGAGGACTGGGCCTTTGAGGGAATATCCTCACCTGGCCCCCTTCTCTGTTCCTTCTTTTGGAAAATTAAAAAAAAACGAGAGGGGAGGATTTCCAGCCCCCCGCTCCCTATATATATATATATATATATATATATATATATATATATATATATATATATATATATATATATATATTTATTATTTTTTATTATATATATATATATCTAAGAAAGAAAATATTTATAGCCTATCAAAAAAAAAAAAAAGATTAATTTTACACCATTTTCAGAATAGCACATGAGCCATTCACACTTTTTTTTTGTTTACACAGTATATGTATTTATTGGAAAACTTGTGGATACCTTTAGAGAAGTCTAAAGAAGATTCTTGATTTGAAGGGGTATCCTTAAAGGGAACAGGATTAAGCTGAGATTACAATTTTGAAATATGATATGACTTCATACATCTCACCATAAAACCTGATAAGGAGGGTGTGTTAATTTTACTCATTGCTATATACTGATATTTTCTACAGATGTAGGCATGGTACATGTAAGATTCAGCTTAATTTGAGCATCAAAATCATTCCCCATAAGTGCCTTTCCATGTATTTATTGAAGACGAAAGTTGATGTTATAGAATATATATCATGCCAGTATGGTAGGGTCATGATATAGGACAAAATAGGTACCAAAAGTTTATGCCATATTGAATTGTACTACATCATGATATCCATTTCCATGAGATATGGTTTAGGGACTGTGGAAAAAATGAGATGAAATATACTAAAAAATTATGTAATTAATGGAAATAATGTGCCAAATAGTACTCAAAACATTGTCCAAGTGATGAAAATAACATACAACACATACAGAAAATGATAGATCGGAACCTGCTTATTTGTCACGTCCACATTTTTTTCAGGACTGGGATAGGCATTGGAGATATAGCTAGAAGGATAGAATTATAGATAGGTATTTGTTCATGAAATAGATAAAAACCTACAGAAGAGAACTATGTTGATAAAATCCTGTTGGATGTAAATGAAATACAATTTTACCATGTCGTTCACCGAAAAAAATGAGTGTTTGTACTAAAGTACGACGGCATGCCTTGCCTCTCCATAATTGCAAATGCTCAACTGTACTACCTTTATTTCCATTTTTTCTTATTTTTTCCTTTCTTTCATACTTGTTTGCCTTTTCCTACATTAATGAGGCTGTGCCAAGAACAGTTGAAGAAGAGGCCTTATTTCCCCTTCCATTTTCTAGCTGACATGTGTAAAGCACTGGAACCAGAGCCCCACAAACATTTTTGTTGTTTCCTATGGCTGCTTCATGTTCCCTGGTTTAGTCCACTGACAGCTTGTATACCACACTGCATGGAACATTGTTTTTTGGATACCGCTGGGGGAGGCACAGATCCTTGTTCTTGATGCACTGGGAGGAGATGGAAGAACCTTGTTCCTCATATTTAGGTGGGGTTAAGCAATGAGCATTGTTCATCAGATACTGGTGGTGAGGCAAGGAGCCTTTTTCCTCAGATACTGGTGGGGGAAGCAAAGAACCTTGTTCTTCATAGTCAGGCAGGGGAAGCATGGAGCATTGTTCATCAGAAACTGGTTTGGGAGGTGAGGTGCTTAGACTTGTTCCTCAGGTACTATTGGGGGAGGCAATTTACTTGATAAGCCTGTATAACATTAAGAGCATTGTATGGTCTGTGTTCCATCAACAGTCTAGTGATAACTCTGTTGTATGAAATAGATTATTCAAGATTATTCACAAGGTACTAGTTTTAAATACAAAGAGTGTAAGATCCTGTATGTCATATAATAGCACTTGAAATTTGGATGATACCAGGGCTGTGGTCAGTCTAGACCTGACCTTCAAAATATTAGACTCAGGTTGAATTTGGAACACATTTTGAAAAAAGTGTGTATTGTATACATAAGTTAAACATTGTATGTTGAAAATGGATTTAATACATTTAATACAGCTGTTTACACTTGATCGCATGGCTGATTGGAAGCTTTGGCTTGCTGCTGCTACACAGCATATCATAAGCCTAGGAAAAGATCAAAATTTAACATTTGAAGTACATTTTCTACTGAATTCGTATCGATATCGCACCATTGTAAAGTCAAAGTCGGGGACTATCTGTATATCTGCTAAATGGATATTTTTCATGCCCATTAATTTAAAATCCTTTACAAGAGTCTCTGTCAAAAGAAGTCTCTCAGTATCTTGAACAAGCTCACATATAGTAGGAATACTTGTTGGATGATTAGGCATAATGGTGACTGGTTTAAGTGGACAGAAGTTCAGGACTACACGAGTGGCAGATGTGTATTTACTCTTTGAATGCTAGCAGAGAGCTGATATGGTGGCATCATGGCAAGCACATCATCGGTACCTTACTGTGCATGGCCAGCTGGGCTCGCATTATATCCTGAAAGCTCATGTTATGAAAAAGTGGGAGTAATTTAGGTGTTCATGTTATATTGAGATTGTTATATCGTATCACACTATATCTTGACACTGTAGTAGTGTTTATACATTTGCTTTTATGTTTTATAACACCAGAGCATTTATAACAATCATAAACACTTTTGGCCATGGATTTTGAAGCTTTATTGACATGCCTGAAGGCATGGGCCTTCTGTGCTGGCTACCTGGGCAGTTATGCTAGACATCAGTTCTCCACACTTTTCTCTGATACCTCTACTGTTTTTGTTGTAGAATAATACTTTTAGGTTCTTGTTTGTTTAGACTTTTAATGGAAATGTGTAAAATTCCATGAAAATTAGATAAAAGGCATCATATATCTTGAGTGGAAAATGATTACTGGTGAGTGCATTGGTTGAACAGCATTTATAAATGGTGTAATTATGAGTGGTGATTATGCTTCTGCAGTGTGACATTTTCCCATTTTGTTAGTTTATGAGTTGGGTAAGACGGTTTGTAAATGGGAAATGTGTAAATAATTTTTACAATTTTTCCATGTTTGATCACTGTTTCCCACATTTTTGAGAGTGCCAGGAACAGATGAAGAAAGGCCACATTCACTCACATCTGTTCTCAAACTGTCATTTGCAATTCACCAAAACCACACCCCTTATCCACACCCAGGCTCTGCAGGCTTATACATGGTTTCTCCTGCCCACTTCATGTGCCCTGAATCAGTCCATTGACAGCACATCAACTCCTGTATACCACTTCATTCCAGTTCACTCTGTCCCATGCATGGGTTTCATCCTCCTGCATGTTCAGGCCCCAGTCACCCAGAATCTTTTTCACTCCATCTTTCCATCTCCAGTTTGGTGTACCCCTTTTCCTTTTTCCCTCCACTTTTGACGCATATATCCTCTTTCTCAACCTCTCCTCTCTCTTTTTCTCCATTTCAGCACACCTTCAGCTCTTTCAACCATGCCCTTTTTTTTTTTTTTTTATTACTGCACCTCTCTATTACCCAGTTATTACTTACTGGATCAAACCTCCTCACATCACATATTATGCTCAAACATTTCATTTCCTACACATTTGCCCTTCTCCACACATCCTCATCTGTAGCTCATACTTCAAATCTTCTTAACATTGTTAAAACTACTGCACTTTCAAACGGGATTAGAAAATTATTATAAGAAAACGATAAATGATATTTATGCTTGTTGAACATCTGTTAAAATGGTGAAATTATAGGCAATAGTTTTGCATTATGTTGTGTTTTTCTTCCCACATAATTATTTTGTGTTAGGTAGTATAGGAAAAATTGAATGAAGTACGATAAATTTTGACAGGTTCGGTAAGCACAGTATTTGAACAAATTTTTGAGGAGTGTTATTGTGAACAATGATTATGGTTTTAGATGATGACTATTTCTTGTATTATTAACTCAAGAGCTGGATATGACATTTCTAAAAGGAGCTGTGTAAAATGGCATCAGTAATTCAAAAAGCTGCGTTTTGAAAAAGTAATTTTCCAATCAGATGCATGATGCCCAAACGACTTGAAACACATTAGGCACTTAGGTAATGTTAAAGGTGTCTGAAGGTGTTAATAACATATCAAGTTGTATAAATTATTGAAAATGCTTCCAGATAATGCATTTTTGCAAAAGAACATTATAATGGAAGATATAGTCGTGAATTCTGTATTAAGTGAGAGAAGAGTGTACCAAACTTTGTTACCGTTGTCGAGGAAGAAAGAATGGAAGTTTTGATAGAATTTGAGTATTTAGGATTTATCTCAGATAAGTTGGGTGATATGGAAGGAGAGATGAGGGAGAAAGCAGTGAAAGGTAGATGAGACATTAGGTTCCTTAATAGAATAATGATGGGTAGAGGATTAAGGAAAAGCATAGTTCTCCCAACCCTAATCCATGCAGCTAAAACATAGAAGTGGAATGAGGCACTAGGTCAAGAATCCAGGCTATGGAAATGAGCTGCTTGAGAGGAGCATGTGCTAATGATATAAGAAGTGATGGGGTATATGATAGACATGGTATGGTAGGGAATGCAAAGGGTATGAATTGTGGAGTGGTAGAGTCGATGAAAACATAATATTTTGAAGTCGTTTGGGCTTGTGGAAAGAATGCAAGATGGGAGTTTACAAGGAGTGTGTATAATAGTACAGTTAAAGTTGTTCGTGTGAAAGGAAGACCACCCATGACTTGGGGAAATAAAGTGGAAGAGTACTTGAGGGAGAGAAATAGTAGAAGAATGCATGGAATGGTGTATGCACAGGAGGCCTGTAAGGACAGGGGTAAGTGGAGACTTTTGCTGTGGCTACCTCCTTGATGGGAGTGAATGGAAGAGGTGTCAGATATATTGATAGATGTAGTTCAGAATAAGATTCAGAGCAAAGTTTACCTTAGTGGAGAGACCACTTAACATGTTGGATTGTGTATCATTTCAGTTTTATTGATATCTGTAGGTGAACAGTATAAGTATAACACAGTATTCACCTGCAGACTTATTGGTAGTCATGAATTTCACCCAAAAGAGATATAGCCATATTGGTAGTTATGAGAATTCTCCAACAAAGATATTCCTACTTTCTACAGTCAGAGCTGTATTTCACATAAGTTTTCATTTTCTAGGTCATTAGAATTATAGAACTCTCTAATTTAAGATTGAGATATTCATCATTTATATTGGTGGACTTTGGAACTGTTACCTCATTATCATCTCATATGCTAGCTTTGTCACTCGTTAGTGGACTTTGGAACTTTAACCTCATTATCATCTCTTATGCAACTCTTAGCTCACAGTTTGATAGTTTCTTCACCATACTGACTTTCCTCTTCAACCTGTTCTTAACCTTCATAAATCCCCCTCTTGCCATTTCTTTCAGTAAAGCATCTTAACTCTTGTAATTCACATGAACTGCAATAGGACTTGGTTGTTCTTTCAGTCAAGATGAATGTCTTCCTGACACTTGTGAATTAGGAGTATTGAGAATCATCTTCATGCATAGATAAGCATATGTTTTATAACTTTTTGACCGTCTCGAGTTAGATTGGCTTGCCATGCTGCTCTCAGACCTCTTTTCAAATTTGATGAACATTATATTTGTGTAGATGTAACTATCCCTAATGATTGGATTGCCATTCCTCAACAGATATCATGTGACAAATCACAGGCTGTGCTTTACATTATCTGAAATCTATACTTCAGCCCACCTTCATTCTTGTTTCTGACCTGATCAAGTATCATCAAAAAATTTATTGGAACATTTATTGGATATCATGCACAGTATTTAGTGACATCACAAAACCTCTTTCCCTTCAAACTTTTTTACTTAACTGCAGTTATGTTGTAGAATCATATTGAGTATTGCCTTTATCATTTTTCATTTCATTTTCCTCATTCATAACTAAAGTTTCAAATAATTTTGCTCCAAGTTTGCACTTTTTACAGTCATTTCAGATTTGACCAAAGCTTCCCCTTCATGATCAATTCCATGGTACTTTAATGACTCCTTATGTAGGCTTGTAGAAAATAAAAGCAACAATGAAGATTAAGGCCAAAATATGTCGGATTCAGAGGAATATACTTTGTCATAACGTAGTTATTTAATGTTTAGTGCTGTACTATACACCCTTATCAGCACTCATCATCTCATAATTGATATATTGATATTAAGAAATTGTTAGATATAGTTCCTTTGGTATTTTTAGGAAAATTCACCCTGCTCCACTTGCATAATGATATTTGTATGAATCCATTCTTAGTTGTAACAATATTTGTTGTCACGTTAACTTTTAAACCTGTCCGTTCAGATGAAAAATTGATGCTCCTCGCAATTAAAGATTCATCAGTCACAACTATGTTCTTGGCAGTGTTTCCAAGTTTCATGCTATTTTGATCCAGTATAATGATTTTGGGAAATTCAGGTTTTAATATTTTAAGGAATCTGAACATTTTCCATTGTCATGAATTTTTTGTGAGGTTCATAGGGTTAGATAAATTGTGAGATATACATAAGTATACGTATGTAAGTAGGAGAGATGGCCAGAGAGCGTTATTGGATTACGTGTTAATTGACAGGCGTGCGAAAGAGAGACTTTTGAATGTTAATGTGCTGAGAGGTGCAACTGGAGGGATGTCTGATCATTATCTTGTGGAGGCTAAGGTGAAGATTTGTATGGGTTTTCAGAAAAGAAGAGTGAATATTGGGGTGAAGAGGGTGGTGAGAGTAAGTGAGCTTGGGAAGGAGACTTGTGTGAGGAAGTACCAGGAGAGACTGAGTACAGAATGGAAAAAGGTGAGAACAATGGAAGTAAGGGGAGTGGGGGAGGAATGGGATGTATTTAGGGAATCAGTGATGGATTGTGCAAAAGATGCTTGTGGCATGAGAAGAGTGGGAGATGGGTTGATTAGAAAGGGTAGTGAGTGGTGGGATGAAAAAGTAAGATTATTAGTGAAAGAGAAGAGAGAGGCATTTGGAGGATTTTTGCAGGGAAAAAATGCAATTGAGTGGGAGATGTATAAAAGAAAGAGACAGGAGGTCAAGAGAAAGGTGCAAGAGGTGAAAAAGAGGGCAAATGAGAGTTGGGGTGAGAGAGTATCATTAAATTTTAGGGAGAATAAAAAGATGTTCTGGAAGGAAGTAAATAAAGTGCGTAAGACAAGGGAGCAAATGGGAACTTCAGTGAAGGGCGCAAATGGGGAGGTGATAACAAGTAGTGGTGATGTGAGGAAGAGATGGAGTGAGTATTTTGAAGGTTTGTTGAATGTGTTTGATGATAGAGTGGCAGATATAGGGTGTTTTGGTCGAGGTGGTGTGCAAAGTGAGAGGGTTAGGGAAAAAGATTTGGTAAACAGAGAAGAGGTAGTAAAAGCTTTGCGGAAGATGAAAGCCGGCAAGGCAGCAGGTTTGGATGGTATTGCAGTGGAATTTATCAAAAAAGGGGGTGACTGTATTGTTGACTGGTTGGTAAGGTTATTTAATGTATGTATGACTCATGGTGAGGTGCCTGAGGATTGGCGGAATGCGTGCATAGTGCCATTGTACAAAGGCAAAGGGGATAAGAGTGAGTGCTCAAATTACAGAGGTATAAGTTTGTTGAGTATTCCCTGGCAAATTGTATGGGAGGGTATTGATTGAGAGGGTGAAGGCATGTAAAGAGCATCAGATTGGGGAAGAGCAGTGTGGTTTCAGAAGTGGTAGAGGATGTGTGGATCAGGTGTTTGCTTTGAAGAATGTATGTGAGAAATACTTAGAAAAGCAAATGGATTTGTATGTAGCATTTATGGATCTGGAGAAGGCATATGATAGAGTTGATAGAGATGCTCTGTGGAAGGTATTAAGAATATATGGTGTGGGAGGCAAGTTGTTAGAAGCAGTGAAAAGTTTTTATCGAGGATGTAAGGCATGTGTACGTGTAGGAAGAGAGGAAAGTGATTGGTTCTCAGTGAATGTAGGTTTGCGGCAGGGGTGTGTGATGTCTCCATGGTTGTTTAATTTGTTTATGGATGGGGTTGTTAGGGAGGTGAATGCAAGAGTTTTGGAAAGAGGGGCAAGTATGAAGTCTGTTGGGGATGAGAGAGCTTGGGAAGTGAGTCAGTTGTTGTTTGCTGATGATACAGCGCTGGTGGCTGATTCATGTGAGAAACTGCAGAAGCTGGTGACTGAGTTTGGTAAAGTGTGTGAAAGAAGAAAGTTAAGAGTAAATGTGAATAAGAGCAAGGCTATTAGGTGCAGTAGGAGAAAAACTGGAGGAAGTAAAGTGTTTTAGATATCTTGGAGTGGATCTGGCAGCGGATGGAACCATGGAAGCGGAAGTGGATCATAGGGTGGGGGAGGGGGTGAAAATCCTGGGAGCCTTGAAGAATGTGTGGAAGTCGAGAACATTATCTCGGAAAGCAAAAATGGGTATGTTTGAAGGAATAATGGTTCCAACAGTTTTGTATGGTTGCGAGGCGTGGGCTATGGATAGAGTTGTGCGCAGGAGGATGGATGTGCTGGAAATGAGATGTTTGAGGACAATGTGTGGTGTGAGGTGGTTTGATCGAGTAAGTAATGTAAGGGTAAGAGAGATGTGTGGAAATAAAAAGAGCGTGGTTGAAAGAGCAGAAGAGGGTGTTTTGAAATGGTTTGGGCACATGGAGAGAATGAGTGAGGAAAGATTGACCAAGAGGATATATGTGTCGGAGGTGGAGGGAACGAGGAGAAGTGGGAGACCAAATTGGAGGTGGAAAGATGGAGTGAAAAAGATTTTGTGTGATCGGGGCCTGAACATGCAGGAGGGTGAAAGGAGGGCAAGGAATAGAGTGAATTGGATCGATGTGGTATACCGGGGTTGACGTGCTGTCAGTGGATTGAATCAGGGCATGTGAAGCGTCTGGGGTAAACCATGGAAAGCTGTGTAGGTATGTATATTTGCGTGTTTGGACGTGTATGTATATACATGTGTATGGGTTTGGGTTGGGCCATTTCTTTCGTCTGTTTCCTTGCGCTACCTCACAAACGCGGGAGACAGCGACAAAGCAAAAAAAAAAAGCATTGGAATATGACTTTTACTCTGTTAGTTTAAATAATCTTAGTTTCACAAATCATAGTTTTGTGTAGTAGGTAGCACCGTCATGAAGCTGTTGAAATATACTGTTCATTCATCAATTCTCTTTCGTATTGTAGCAACCTTACCAGTCTCATTCTTTTATTATGATATTAGCTCTTTCAATGGATTGCCTTGTCTGGCTTTTTAGATCAAATGGCAGCATTACATTTGAAACTTTGTTACACTGGCATCCATTAGATTAATGAGTGTAGGTCCAGTGCTTTTGACACTATAAGTTAATGAACCAAAGTTCAGTGCATCATTGCTGTAAACATGATATGTGATTTTGGTCTCCTTAATAGGGGATGGATAGCACCTCATGAGCTTATCTTTTTATCTTTCTTTTTTTGTTAGTTAATGAAGAGGTAAATGTCTCCAACCAACAGTCATATCCTTCTCAGGGTATTAGTTGAGGATGTGTAAAATTACTGCATCTTGCTTCAATCCGTGTTGTTCTTAAAAAGTACAGTAATCTCATGACCTTTGAAAATTGCTCTATTCACCAAATTTTTTTTATTATATTATTCATTACTTCTTGTGTTGCTGGCTTGACATGTATATAAGCAAATATCAGAAGTATTGACTTGTACAAACAAAAGCTGTGTGAGCCCAAACACAACAGATAACATTTAGCATGCATCATTGAGTAGTGTGATATTGCAGGTGTGTTGCCTGACAGAATGCTTAAGTTAAGGCTTCAGTCCTATGCTTGGTGTTAAGCACTTTCAGGTAAATTGTGTAGGTTTTATCAGTGTCTTTTATTTGTTATGAACAAATTAATTAAGGTTCTTTGTATATACACTGTGCTTGTTGTGGTTGGTAGGTGTTGTGTGTCATGAAAAGTTTTGTTTTATTCTTTTTGGATTCTGGTAATTTTGTGTAAACGTTAAGCAGAAGAGTAAGAAAGTTGATACAGTGTTTTGTAAGGTATTCTTTGGGAAGAAAGTTTCACTTACTGGTACTTCTATATTAAATTTCATATTATGTAGCATAATTTAGTTTCATGTTTTGCATTTACTTATTTGTGTATGTGTAGTTTATGTATCTGTTTTTCTCTCATAAACCTTTTTGAATGAGTGGTGTACACTTTTGTATGGACTTTGTCAAAATATATATTTATGTATTTATTTATGCTATACCATGTGTGTGGGGTAGCGATGGGAATGTATGAAGGCAGGAAGTATGGATATGTTCTTATGTATATATGTATATGTCTGGGTATGTATATGTAGGTATATGTTGAAATGTATATGTATGTATATGTACATGTGTATGTGGGTGGGTTGGGCCATTCCTTGTCTGTTTTCTTGCGCTACCTCACTTATGAGGGAGATAGCGGTGAAGTATATTAAATGAATATATGTATATATATTTTTTTCTTTTTTTTTGCTGTCTCCCGCGTTTGCGAGGTAGCGGAAGGAAACAGACGAAAGAAATGGCCCAACCCACCCCCATACACATGTATATACATACACGTCCACACACGCGAATATACATACCTATACATCTCAAATGTACACATATATATACACACACACACACATACATATACACATGTGCATAATTCATACTGTCTGCCTTTATTTATTCCCATCGCCACCTCGCCACACATGGAATAACATCCCCCTCCCCCCTCATGTGTGCGAGGTAGCGCTAGGAAAAGACAACAAAGGCCACATTCGTTCACACTCAGTCTCTAGCTGTCAGGTAATAATGCCCGAAACCACAGCTCCCTTTCCACTTCCAGGCCCCACAGAACTTTCCATGGTTTACCCGAGACGCTTCACATGCCCTGATTCAATCCATTGACAGCACGTCGACCCCGGTATACCTCATCGATCCAATTCACTCTATTCCTTGCCCGCCTTTCACCTTTCACCCTCCTGCATGTTCAGGCCCCGATCACTCAAAATCTTTTTCACTCCATCTTTCCACCTCCAATTTGGTCTCCCACTTCTCCTCGTTCCCTCCACCTCCGTCACATATATCCTCTTGGTCAATCCTTCCTCACTCATTCTCTCCATGTGCCCAAACCATTTCAAAACACCCTCTTCTGCTCTCTCAACCACGCTCTTTTTATTTCCACACATCTCTCTTACCCTTACGTTACTTACTCAATCAAACCACCTCACACCTCACATTGTCCTCAAACATCTCATTTCCAGCACATCCATCCTCCTGCGCGCAACTCTATCCATAGCCCACGCCTCGCAACCATACAACATTGTTGGAACCACTATTCCTTCAAACATACCCATTTTTGCTTTCCGAGATAATGTTCTCGACTTCCACACATTCTTCAAGGCTCCCAGAATTTTCTCCCCCTCCCCCACCCTATGATCCACTTCCGCTTCCATGGTTCCATCCGCTGCCAGATCCACTCCCAGATATCTAAAACACTTTACTTCCTCCAGTTTTTCTCCATTCAAACTTACCTCCCAATTGACTTGACCCTCAACCCTACTGTACCTAATAACCTTGCTCTTATTCACATTTACTCTTAACTTTCTTCTTTCACACACTTTACCAAACTCAGTCACCAGCTTCTGCAGTTTCTCACATGAATCAGCCACCAGCGCTGTATCATCAGCGAACAACAACTGACTCGCTTCCCAAGCTCTCTCATCCCCAACAGACTTCATACTTGCCCCTCTTTCCAAAACTTGCATTCACCTCCCTAACAACCCCATCCATAAACAAATTAAACAACCATGGAGACATATATATATATATATATATATATATATATATATATATATATATATATATATATATATATATTATTATTATTTTATTATACTTTGTCGCTGTCTCCCGCGTTTGCGAGGTAGCGCAAGGAAACAGACGAAAGAAATGGCCCAACCCCCCCCATACACATGTATATACATACGTCCAAACACGCAAATATACATACCTACACAGGTTTCCATGGTTTACCCCAGACGCTTCACATGCCTTGATTCAATCCACTGACAGCACGTCAACCCCAGTATACCACATCGCTCCAATTCACTCTATTCCTTGCCCTCCTTTCACCCTCCTGTATGTTCAGGCCCCGATCACACAAAATCTTTTTCACTTCATCTTTCCACCTCCAATTTGGTCTCCCTCTTCTCCTCGTTCCCTCCACCTCCGACACATATATCCTCTTGGTCAATCTTTCCTCACTCATTCTCTCCATGTGCCCAAACCATTTCAAAACACCCTCTTCTGCTCTCTCAACCACGCTCTTTTTATTTCCACACATCTCTCTTAC
This sequence comes from Panulirus ornatus, assembly GCF_036320965.1. NCBI lineage: Eukaryota > Metazoa > Arthropoda > Malacostraca > Decapoda > Palinuridae > Panulirus > Panulirus ornatus. The sequence continues at coordinate 29,901,397 of NC_092224.1, read as the reverse complement.
CCTTACGTTACTTACTCAATCAAACCACCTCACACCACACATTGTCCTCAAACATCTCATTTCCAGCACATCCATCCTCCTGCGCGCAACTCTATCCATAGCCCACGCCTCGCAACCATACAACATTGTTGGAACCACTATTCCTTCAAACATACCCATTTTTGCTTTCCGAGATAATGCTCTCGACTTCCACACATTCTTCAAGGCTCCCAGAATTTTCGCCCCCTCCCCCACCCTATGATCCACTTCCGCTTCCATGGTTCCATCCGCTGCCAGATCCACTCCCAGATATCTAAAACACTTCACTTCCTCCAGTTTTTCTCCATTCAAACTCACCTCCCAATTGAATTGACCCTCAACCCTACTGTACCTAATAACCTTGCTCTTATTCACATTTACTCTTAACTTTCTTCTTTCACACACTTTACCAAACTCAGTCACCAGCTTCTGCAGTTTCTCACATGAATCAGCCACCAGCGCTGTATCATCAGCAAACAACAACTGACTCACTTCCCAAGCTCTCTCATCCCCAACAGACTTCATACTTGCCCCTCTTTCCAAAACTCTTGCATTCACCTCCCTAACAACCCCATCCATAAACAAATTAAACAACCATGGAGACACCACACACCCCTGCCGCAAACCTACATTCACTGAGAACCAATCACTTTCCTCTCTTCCTACACGTACACATGCCTTACATCCTCGATAAAAACTTTTCACTGCTTCTAACAACTTGCCTCCCACACCATATATTCTTAATACCTTCCACAGAGCATCTCTATCAACTCTATCATATGCCTTCTCCAGATCCATAAATGCTACATACAAATCCATTTGCTTTTCTAAGTATTTCTCACATACATTCTTCAAAGCAAACACCTGATCCACACATCCTCTACCACTTCTGAAACCACACTGCTCTTCCCCAATCTGATGCTCTGTACATGCCTTCACCCTCTCAATCAATACCCTCCCATATAATTTGCCGGGAATACTCAACAAACTTATACCTCAGTAATTTGAGCAATCACTCTTATCCCCTTTGCCTTTGTACAATGGCACTATGCACGCATTCCGCCAATCCTCAGGCACCTCACCATGAGTCATACATACATTAAATAACCTTACCAACCAGTCAACAATACAGTCACCCCCTTTTTTAATAAATTCCACTGCAATACCATCCAAACCTGCTGCCTTGCTGGCTTTCATCTTCCGCAAAGCTTTTACTACCTCTTCTCTGTTTACCAACTCATTTTCCCTAACCCTCTCACTTTGCACACCACCTCGACCAAAACACCCTATATCTGCCACTCTATCATCAAACACATTCAACAAACCTTCAAAATACTCACTCCATCTCCTTCTCACATCACCACTACTTGTTATCACCTCCCCATTTGCGCCCTTCACTGAAGTTCCCATTTGCTCCCTTGTCTTACGCACTTTATTTACCTCCTTCCAGAACATCTTTTTATTCTCCCTAAAATTTAATGATACTCTCTCACCCCAACTCTCATTTGCCCTTTTTTCACCTCTTGCACCTTTCTCTTGACCTCCTGTCTCTTTCTTTTATACGTCCCTGGGGATAGGGGATTAAGAATACTTCCCACGTATTCCCTGCGTGTCGTAGAAGGCGACTAAAAGGGGAGGGAGTGGGGGGCTAGAAATCCTCCCCTCTCTTTTTTTTTTTTTAATTTTCCAAAAGAAGGAACAGAGTGGGCCAGGTGAGGATATTCCAAAAAAGGCCCAGTCCTCTGTTCCTAACGCTACCTCGCTAACGCGGGAAATGGCGAATAGTTTAAAAGAAAGAATATATATATATATATATATATATATATATATATATATATATATATATATATATATATATATGCAAGTCTGCTGTGGATGAGAGAGCTTGGTAAGTGAGTCAGTTGTTGTTCGCTGATGATACAGCGCTGGTGGTTGATTTGGGTGAGAAACTGCAGAAGCTGGTGACTGAGTTTGGTAAAGTGTATGAAAGAAGAAAGCTGAGAGTAAATGTGAATAAGAGCAAGGTTATTAGGTACAGTAGGGTTGAGGGACAAGTCAATTGGGGAGGTAAGTTTGAATGGAGAAAAACTGGAGGAAGTGAAGTGCTTTAGATATCTGGGAGTGGAGTTGGCAGTGGATGGAACCATGGAAGCAGAAGTGAATCATACGGTGGGGGAGGAGGCGAAAGTTTTGGGAGCGTTGAAAAATGTGTGGAAGTCGAGAACATTATCTTGGAAAGCAAAAATGGGTATGTTTGAAGGAAAAGTGGTTCCAACAATGTTATATGGCTGTGAGGCATGGGCTATAGATAGAGTTGTGTGGAGGAGGGTAGATGTGCTAGAAATGAGGTGTTTGAGGACAATATGTGGTGAGGTGGTTTGATCAAGTAAGTAATGAAAGGGTAAGAGAGATGTGTGGTAATAAAAATAGTGTGATTGAGAGAGCAGAAGAGGGTGTTTTGAAATGGTTTGATCACATGGAGAGAATGAGTGAGGAAAGATTGACAAAGAGGATATATGTGTCAGAGGTGGAGGGAACAAGGAGAAGTGGGAGACCAAATTGGAGGTGGAAAGATGGAGTGAAATATATTTGGAGTGATCGGGGCCTGAACATGCAGGAGGGTGAAAGGTGTGCAAGGAATAGAGTGATTTGGAACGATGTGGTATACCGGGGTCGATGTGCTGTCAATGGATTGAACCAGGGCATGTGAAGCGTCTGGGGTAAACTATGGAAAGTTCTGTGGGGCCTGGATGTGGAAAGGGAGCTGTGGTTTTGGTGCATTCTACATGACAGCTGGAGACTGAGTGTGAACGAATGTGGCCTTTGTTGTCTTTTCCTAGCGCTGCCTCTCGCACATGCGGGTGAAGGGGGGTTTGATATTTCATGTGTGGCGGGGTGGTGATGGGAATGAATAAGGGCAGACAGTATGAATTAACCCCAGTGTCTTCTTGCACCTATGATATTAGAGCTGTAAATTTTATACTTGCTAGAATATCTCAAAAAATCCTAGGGAAAGGCTTCGACTAGTAATATGAAAAGTTTTTAACTTGATATTGTAGTCAGAATTGTGTGTTTTATGAATATTTTTTAAGGATTTTAAATAGAGACTTATGATGATGTTAAGATTGATTGTAAGTTAATTTTGTGATGGCTGTGTGTACAAGGATTAATACAACTGCTGTGATTTTTTTTTCATACTATTTGCCATTTCCCGCGTTAGCAAGGTAGCGTTAAAAACAGAGGACTGAGCCTTTGAGAGAATATCCACACTTGCCCCCCTTCTCTGTTTTCTCTTTTGGAAAATTGAAAAAAAAAAGAGGGAAGGATTTCCAGTCCCCGCCCCCTCCCCTTTTAGTCGCCTTATACGACACACAGGGAAAACGTGGGAAGTGTTCTTTCTCCCCTGTCCCCAGGGATAAACAACTGCTGTGATATCATGATTATTTCATATGTAGAGAGGTGCTGAATTTTGAATCTGACATTATAATGCTGTTGAAGGAAGATGTAAGGTACATCACAATATTAGCCTAAGATTTTCTTTACTAATCAGGGCTTCCATAACACATTTAGATTTACTTGGCCAGGCGATTGAACCAACATAAGTATAAACTACCTAACTAAAGTGCTTGCCATCCTCAGACATCTCATTCTATAGGCCAGTCACTCACAAGCCCTTAACCTGCAGCTGTGGTATAAGATGAAGCTCACCATGTGCACACACACACAAAAAAAAAACTAACAATATATTTATGTATTTTATTGAAGAAATATCCAAAAATATGCTTTCCTCTATATTGGTGTACCAGGGTAGTGTTAAGGTGATGGAGTAGGCCCTGGCTGGCAGTATAGATGCTCTTATATGTATGAATATGCGATGATTATGTCTTTTTCCCTTGAGTTGCTAATGGCCACATAGTAGTAGCCTGTAGGCTATTGCATGGTCTATCTATTGGTTGGGGTACACAAGCAGCCAGCTCTCAGGAGCAAAAACTAGAGTAATACTTACAGATGAAGGAAAATTAGCCAACATTTCGTCGTAGGGAAAGAAGACAAAGTTTTGAAGTTAGCCAGGGAGAGTTGATAAGTCGGACTGCTTTCAACTCAGCTCTGTCAAGTATGGATGCAGAGGTAGAACCTCCCCAGATAAGAAGTAGTACTCTATACAAGGATGGATCAGTCCTTTGTATAAATGATGCAATTTTCGGAAGAAAAGAAATTTTGAAATCTACATAGGACTCCCAGTTTCTTAGAGGCAGACATATCTATTTCTGTAATGTGGGGTTGCTAAGATAGTATGGATCTTAATTATACCAAATATGTTCATTGAGTCAAGAAGGTCAAGAGGTGGAATTACAGAACTATTATAGACAAAAGTCATGAGGGGTTTTTAGACAGATATGGGCAGAAACGGTCTTTGAGGCATCAAACGTAATCATATTTTGTCTACCCCAATGCGATAACCTGTCCATGTCTGAGTTTATTGAGGAAGTTGTGTGGAGATGAGATGCACTGGCATTGAAATATGTGAAGGAATGCAGTGTTGAGTTTTCTGCATATGAGTGTATATGGTTAGTTGTAGAAGAAAGGAAATAATTTATAAAAAAGAGAAAAAGTTAGAAGACAGAACAGAACCTTGAGGGACTGCTATTGATGAAGAATTGGGGAGAGGCTAATTCATCAAGTCACATAGATTTGCCTGAGAGGAAGCTGGTTACGAGGGAGGGAAGCTAAAAGAGGAGAGCTTATAGATGAGACTCTGATACCACACACTATTGGAATCTTTGAATATACCAAGGTCAACTATATATGATTCCCCAAAATCCTTTAGGGATGATGACCTGACATTAGTAAGATAGAAAAGAATATCATCCGTGGATGTCACCTTACTGAAGCAACTTAGTGGGGGATCAGAGAAAAGACTAAGATTCAAGGTGTCTGAGGAAATGGGAGTTGAGGAGGGATTCAAAGACTTTAGAAATGGTAGACATCAAAGCAACAAAACAATTGTTATAGGAGTTAGAACGATCATCCTTCTTAGGGGTGGGTTGTCCTAACACATGCTTCCAGGAACAAGGAAATGTTCTTGTTTTGAAACAAAAATGGAATGGCTGAGCAAGTACAGGTGCAAGATTGGAGGCATACTCTTTTTGTGCATAGGGATGGATGCTGTCATGTCCATAAGTCTTTTTTGTGTCCAGAGAAGGAAGCATTTTTCAGGCTTCGAAACGAGAGTATGGGGAGGGACATACGATTAGTAAGAGGAGCATAGAAGGTGAAGGAATCTTAAAGAGTCATCCATGGTAAAGTTAGAGGAGAAATGAGAACCAAGAGAGTTGCTTTGTTAATGGGAGAGATGGCTATAGTACTGTCGAAACAGAAAAGTGAAGGAAAAGTGGAGCTACAGAAGTTGTTGTTAGTGATGCCCTGAGCTAAAGACCAGAAAAACCTATCAGTTGATGAAGAGGAGAGGTTATTGCACTTTTTTTGCATAAAGAAATGCTTTGCTTTACAGACAATGTACTTGCAATGATTACAGATATTGATAAATGTTGAATAGGAGTTGGATGAAGGGGAGTTCTTCCAAGCCCAATATGCTTGATCCCTTGCCTGAATAACCTCAGAACAGGAATGGTTGAACTATGGTTTGGAAAAGAGGTTTCTTTGTGGAAGAAGGGATAAATGGTTTGATTCCCACAACGGTAACCTCTTGTTATGTATTTGCTGGAGACAGAAATGCCACCATATAAGAGACAGTAATTTACCCATGGAAAGTCAGAAAAGAATTTTCATAAGTTATTAGCATTTAGAAGGAGCTGTGGAAGTAAGGTGCCATTGAAATAGACACATTCATGAGAGTGTGGCCAGTTGGGGGTGAGATTGTGTAGCTATAGAACAAAGGGTTAGAGGTGAAAAACAGATTCAGAAAATTGGGAGAGTAGTCACAACGGTCAGGAATATAGATAGGGTGGGTGATGATTTGCTCTGGCTCACTGAGAAAGAAGTTGAGGGCTTCAGTAATTCCCTGTGGTGAATGCTGAAATCCCCTTTGCAGAGGGTCTTGGCTTGTGGATGAGAGGATGTCATGGCTTCATGGCATGAGTTTAGAGAGTCAAAGAAAGATTTAAAATTTGTAGAATTAGGAGAGTATTAAGCGAAATAAAATTTGTAGAATTAGGAGAGTATTAAGCGGAACAAAGAAAAACAGTGGTAGGTGGGAGACAAACCTTGAGCCAGATAACATGAAAGTTTGGAGACTCTTGGTCCTCGAGGTATACTACAGGTGTGTTGTTGTTGGAATAAGCATAGACTCCTCCTCTGAACCAGAACTGGAGATTATTATAGGGTATGAGAAAGGGGCTGGTGAGAACATCATTTGACAATTTGGTCACGGAGAGAAATAAGACAGATTGAGTTCACTGAATACAGTTCCAGATGAACCCTTGATGGACTTTTATTTAATGTGCATAGCTGTAGAAGACATTACCTCCATCTCTGTCTTACTCCTATTCTCTATTGTTCTCATCATCAGAGAATTACAGTATTGTTAAATACTTAGTTTATATGTTGGATGCTTCTTACTCCAGGCAGATTCTCAATAAAGGTACTCATAGGTAGGTGCTTCCTCCATCTATAATGGATCCTCCATGATATGTGATCTTAAAGGCTGGAACTTAAATCATTCCTCATATTTAGCAGAAAGTAGCCTCTCTGGATCAAAACTTTTTCATGATTGTGTGTAAAACTTGTATAAGGCTTCATATTGATTGTTTTTTTATATCTATACCACATTTCCCATCATATTGAAAAAATAATAAATGTTTGCAGAGATAATTTGCTTTGAGATCAGAGTTATTTGATCAGTAACTGTAATTTCCATGTGTTTACATTTAAATTGTAATCTGTAAAAGGGTATGGAGACTAATGTGAACTTTTTTCTACTGAAAGATTTAGGCATCAAGGAGGACAATTTGAAAGGTACCATTTGCTTCATAGGGCTAAATGCTTCCCACTTCCTCAGAATTATATACACCAATTTTGTTGCTTTTGTTTCAGATGGTATTTTCAAGCCCTGTTTTTATATATGCACCAATCACTTATGCAAATTTTCTGTTTTAGAAGCATTTTTGTCTTGGCATGACATGTTGTTTCTCCCATGGCACAGATTTCAGCTATGCTGCACTTTTTGGGACTTTGTGCACACGTAGGATAGTAAAGCTCAAACGGGGGCCCCTGCACAGATTAGTTGCTTACACCAGATTTTAAAGTGTTGATACTTGTTTCAGCAAGAGAATCATTTTATATTGAAATGTACAATGACAATTTTCATTTTTTATTTTCAATATTCAGTTTTCAACTGGCTTGTTTTCTATCTCGCAGAACTAATCCCCAAACCAGCCACTTCATGTGAAGACCCCCCATTGTATTTGTGTCTCAGGATGGGGAAACCAGATGGCAAAAGTATTCCTAAATCCACTCCTGTGATGTCGTATGGGAAGAAAAGGATGAGACCAGAATATTGGTTCAGTATTCCAAAGAACAGGTTAGATATATAATATTTTTTTGCCAATCAGTATACAGTAATGAAGATGATATAAAGGATTTTTAAACTAATTATGCATTCCACATCAAAGCAGAATGGCATTGATGAGATCTAAGATACATAAGTGACCTCATAGCGCAACAATTACTATAGACTTTCCAGCAACACCTCAATTTTATTTTATACATTATACTTAATTGCTGTTTCCCACATCAGCAAGGTAGCACCATGAAACAGACAAAGAATGGCCCCACCACTCGTATACACATATATATATACATAAACAGCCTTACATGCACATATACATACATATACATATCAACATATACATACGCAGACATATACATATATACTTATGTACATATCCATACTTGCTTGCCTTCATCCATTTCTGTTGCCACCCAGCCACACTGGAAATAGCATCCCACCCAGCTTTCAGCGAAGTAGTGCTAGGAAAGGACAGAAAAAGGCCACATTCATTCACACTCATGAATGGAATGAAATGAATGAAGTCATGGTTAATGCAGACAGCCTACATAAATTTAAGAAGTTTTATGACAGTAGAGAATGTTCAGGAGTTGTGGCCCCATGAGTGTAATATTCTCTTGTACAGTACATAGGTAATTACACACTCATGCTTTACAGGGGAAGTAGCAACTCAGTTTCAAGCCAGGGTTCTGCTACTTATTCATGATCTGACTGTCACTTTATGTAATACCCTTTTCTATTATGATATTTTTTAAACTTTCCTTTTCAGAAGGGAAAAAAATCATAACTGACCTTGACTCTGAAAACACAAGCATTACATCAGCTGTATTTTTTGTTTTAATGGATGTAGCATGTATAAATGTCAGTGTCTACATATCTATGTTGCTGAAACTCCATAGAAGTTAAAAACCAGATTTTATAGGTACCCTTAGGTTCCATCCCATGGTAATGATAATGATAATCTGATTGTAATGAAGATAGGAATTTGTATGTCACATTCTATTTGTCAGTTTTTATATCTATTTATCTATCTGTATATCTCCCTGAAACTCTTAGGACACACCTTGAGAGAGTGATGGGGATTGGGGCTTTGGGGATGGGAAGAAAGGGATGAGAGTTAAGGATAATGGGTGAATAGTGTTGGGTTGGGGAGGGGGATGGTGTAACTAGCTGTCCCTGCATGTAGGGCAAATACACACACACACACACACACGCACGCACACACCCCCAAATAGAGGTTCCAGTTGCAGGCAAAAGTCCACATCAGGGCTGGGCCTTTATACATTTATTTCTGTCAGTTGTTTCCCTAGCATCAAAACAAATCTCCAAATATTTAATGGATGCTACCTGTGAGTATTTTGTTTAGAGATTATAAATCATTTAAGCTCTAGCTTTAAGCAATGTTGTACAGTATACACTAATCTGACTTTGTCTTTCAGATCAGATGAACTGTTCAACTTCTTCCAGCTGTGGGCACATGTGATCTATGGAGAGCTTAATGAGGATGAAGTGGCGTCGAGAGGCTTCATTCTTGTGGAGGAGGATACAGAGCTTTGGGATGATGAGGAACCTGGAGGAGGAGAAAATGAAGATGGTATTGGAGAGCTAACAGAAATGACCAAAGAATCATGGGAGGTAAGTCAGGCGGTAATAGTCATCCGCTAAAAGATGAACAGTGGAATTAGTAAGTAAAAGCTCATAAATGTGCTCTAAGGTGTATTAACTATTTAAGATTTCTGCAAGATGTTAATTGCACCCTAGTGTAGGAATTTCTTGTCTTTTTTCTTTCTCCATCAGTTTTTTGTGGGTTAAGATGCTTTTTATCACAACCTTGTAAGAACACTGTCACCTTTTTGTCAAGAAAGCTGGTTATTGTTTTCCATTTGAGTATGTGACATAAAGAATTCTGGCCTGATTTTTCTCATAATTATGAAAAATAAGGTTCCATTTTGACTGAAAATAAGATGGAACTGTGAAGGGGCCACATCCTTTAAAAAACTTATTACTATTATGCATGTTGAATTTCAGTTATTCACAATTTTCTTCGCAGTTAGAAACATTATCTTCTCTGGCTTTATCTGAAGCTTAGTAATACTTTGTCTAGAATATACTTAATTCTTATATTATTATATATATATTTTACTTTGTCGATGTCTCCCGCGTTAGCGAGGCATTGCAAGGAAACAGACGAAAGAATGGCCCAACCCACCCACATACACATGTATATATATACACATCCACACACGCAAATATACATACCTATACATCTCAGTGTATACATATATATACTCACACAGACATATACATATATACACATGTACATAATTCATACTGTCTACCTTTATTCATTCCCATCGCCACCCCACCACACATGAAATAACAACCCCCTCCCCCCGCATGTGCTCGAGGTAGTGCTAGGAAAAGACAATAAAGGCCACATTCATTCACACTCAGTCTCTGTATGTCATGTATAATGCACCAAAACCTCAGCTCCCTTTCTACATCCAGGCCCCACAGAACTTTCCATGGCTTTCTTCAGATGCTTCACATCCCCTGGTTCAATCCATTGACAGCACGTGGACCCCGGTATACCACATTGTTCCAATTCACTCTATTCCTTGCACACCTTTCACCCTCCTGTATGTTAAGGCCCGATCACTCAAAATCCTTTTCATTCCATCCTTCCACCTCGCAATTTGGTCTCCTACTTCTCGTTTCCTCCACCTCTGACACATATATCCTCTTAGTCAATCTTTCCTCACTCATTCTCTCCATGTGACCAAACCATTTCAATACACCCTCTTCTGCTCTCTCAGTCACACTCTTTTTATTACCATACATCCCTCTTACCCTTTCATTACTTACTTGATCAAACCACCTCATACCACATATTGTCCTCAAACATCTCATTTCCAACACATCCACCCTCCTCCACACAACCCTATCTATAGCCCATGCCACACGGCCATATAACATTGTTGGAACCACTATTCCTTCAAACATACCCATTTTTGCTCCCTGAGATAACATTCTCGCCTTCCACACATTCTTCAACGCTCCCAGAACCTTTGCCTTCTCCCCCACCCTGTGACTCAGTTTCGCTTCCATGGTTCCATCCGCTGCCAAATCCACTCCCAGATATCTAAAACACTTCACTTCCTCCAGTTTTTCTTCATTCAAACTTGCCTCCCAATTTACTTGTCCCTCAACCCTACTAAACCTAATAACCTTACTCTTATTCACATTTACTCTCAGCTTTCTACTTTCACACACTTTACCAAACTCATTCACCAACCTCTGCAGTTTCTCACCCGAGTCAGCCACCAGCGCTGTATCATCAGCGAACAACTGACTCACTTCCCAAGCTCTCTCATCTACAACAGACTGCATACTTGCCCCCTCTCTGCAAAATGCTTGCATTCATCCCCCTAACAACCCCATCCATAAACAAATTAAACAACCACACAACACACACAGAGTAGATCATTAGATGAACAATCAGTCTGTTCGAAATTACCCATTAATTCTCAGATTTCTTTTATTATTCATGGATCCAATCTGATTCAGGGACTTTTTCATAAGTGCTACAGTATTCAAGCTCTGAAACTGCCATAAGATAAAAGAAGATTGTGTTTAACTACTATATGATTGTAGATTAATATACTGCTTCACCTATATTTGCCACCCAGCCTTTTTTACCACTGCTGCTATTTATGTAATACAATTTACTGTGGCAAAATGCTTTGATTTTTCCATCACTCTGCTTGAATTCTTAAATTTAGGATTTTGCTTAATGTATCCATTGGTGGGATATGACAGAATTGTGTTACTAATTGTATTTTTTGTAGTTCTCTTATATTTCTTATTGTATTTATAATTGATTTAATTTAAGTTCTTTTATGGTTTTTGTCTGGGTGAGTTGTGTGACTGATTTCCATTTGGTGAAAGAAGCTAAAAGGCGTATGGTCATATTTTATCAGTAAGATTTATTATTGCACAGCAACAGAAGCATTAGATGTGACCTCCAAGACCCCAGCACCACCTGCATACTGAGGTCTCACTGGATTATATGTCCAGCTGTGAGTTTGCATGCCAAGGGTTAATCCGTTCATTCACAAGTCTTACAGTTCTCAGTATTTAGCAACTAAATTATTTATGAATCTTTCCATGCTGCCAATTTGAATCCATCCAACAACCCACCACGAACAACTCGCAGAAAATAAAAGCCCCTTATGTTAAGCTCTATTCATTGATGAAGAGTCAGATGACCATCTCTACGGAATCGGAAAACCCAGAGGTGGGCTCTTGTTGTTCACGCAACACCTCCCACCCTCCTTTCCCTATATTCCCAACCCAGTAGAAAATTCACTATTCTGTGTTATGAAATCAGCTGTATTTACTTTTATAATTGTATGTGAAAAGTAATCATTATATATTAATGAAAAGCAATATTTTTGCACCACTATCAAGAAGCTGTTTTACTGAGATTGGTATCTTTCTTGTTATTTTCTAAGTGTATTATGAGTACATAAAGTTTCAAATGCTAAAACTAATTTTTTATGATAGTAATTTGGTTTTCTTATTTCTTTCATACCTGTTTGTACCTTTCCATTCTTTAAGCCACATCTAACAAGCTCTGAAAGTTTATTAATGATATAGAATTTGAGTTGATGAAATTTGTAAAAGTTTGATGCCAGCTGATATCATAGCATTAGCCTAGAAGGTTTCACTGTAGATGACAAGAGTTTTCAGTGATTAGTTTTCTTATTGATATCATTGTTCCTTGCTATTTGAGTAGTGTTTCATATATATATATTATATTTTGCTTTGTCGCTGTCTCCAGCGTTAGCGAGGTAAGGAAACAGACGAAAGAATGGCCCAACCCACCCACATACACATGTATATACATACACGTCCACACATGCTAATATACATACCTATACATCTCAACGTATACATATATATACACACACAGACATATGCATATATACACATGTACATAATTCATACTGTCTGTCTTTATTCATTCCCATCGCCACCCCACCACACATGAAATAACAACCCCCTCCCCCCTCATGTGCGCGAGGTAGCTCTAGGAAAAGATAACAAAGGCCACATCTATTCACACTCGGTCTCTAGCTGTCATGTAATAATGCACCAAAACCACAGCTCCCTTTCCACATCCAGGCCCCACAGAACTTTCCATGGTTTACCCCAGATGCTTCACATGCCCTGGTTCAATCCATTGACAGCACGTCGACCTGGTATACCACATCGTTCCAATTCACTCTATTCCTTGCACGCCTTTCACCCTCAAGTATGCTCAGGCCCCGATTGCTCAAAATCATTTTCGCTCCATCCTTCCACCTCCAATTTGGCCTCCCGCTTCTCCTCATTCCCTCCATCTCTGACACATATATCCTCTTTGTCAGTCTTTCCTTGCTCATTCTCTCCATGTGACCAAACCATTTCAAAACACCTTCTGCTCTCTCAACCACACTCTTTTTATGACCACACATCTCATTTACCCTTTCATTACTTACTCGATCAAACCACCTCACACCTCATATTGTCCTCAAACATCTCATTTCGAAAACGTCCACTCTCCTCCACACAACTCTATCTATAGCCCTTGCCTCACAAATATATAACATAGTTGGGACCACTATTTCTTCAAACATACCCATTTTTGCTCTCCGAGATAACTTTCTGGCATTCCACACATTCTTCAACGCTCCCAGATCCTTCGTCCCCTCCCCCACCGTGTGACTCACTTCCACTCCCATGGTTCCATCCACTGCCAAATCCACTCCCAGATATCTAAAACACTTCACTTCCTCCAGGTTTTCTCCATTCAAACTTACCTCCCAATTAATTTGTCCCTCAATCCTACTGAACCTAATAACCTTGCTCTTATTGACATTTACTCTCAGCTTTCTTCTTTCACATGCTTTACCATACTCAGCCACCAACATTTGCAGTTTCTCACCTGAATCAGCCACCAGCGCTTTATCATCAGCAAACAACAACTGACTCACTTCCCAAGCCCTCTCATCCACAACAGACTGCATACTTGCCCTGCTATCCAAGACTCTTGCATTCACCTCCCTAACTACTCCATCCATAAACAAATTAAACAACCACAGACATCACACACCCCTGCCACAAACCGACATTCACTGAGAACCAGTCACTTTCTTCTCTTCCTACTCATACACATGCCTTACATCCTTGATAAAAACTTTTCACTGCTTTTAGCAACTTGCTTCCCGCACCATATGTTCTTAATACCTTCCATAGAGCATCTCTATCAACTCTATCATATGCCTTCTCCAGACCCATAAATGCTACATAAAATCCATCTGTTTTTTAAGTATTTCTCGCATACATTCTTCAAAACAAACACCTGATCCACACATCCTCTACCACTTCTGAAATCACACTGCTTTTCCTCAGTCTAATGCTCTGTACATGCCTTTACCCTCTCAATCAATACCCTCCCATGTAATTTCCAGGAATACTCAACAAACTTATACATCTGTAATTTGAATACACTCCTTTATCCCCTTTGCCTTTGTGCAATGGTGCTATGCATGCATTCTGCCAATCCTCAGGCACATCACCATTAACCATACATACATTGAATATCCTTACCAGTCAACAACACAGTAACCCCCTTTTTTTGATAAATTTCACAACAATACCATCCAAACCTGCCGCCTTACTGGCTTTCATCTTCCACAAAGCTTTCACTACCTTTTCTCTGTTTACCAAACCATTCTCCCTGACCCTCTCACTTTGCTCGCCACCTCAACCAAAACACCCTGTATCTGCCACTCTGTCATCAAACACATTCAACAATGTTTTGTGGTTATATATGATTATATGGTTGAAAGGCATGGGCTATGGATAGGGTTGTGCAGATGAGGATGGGTGTGTTGGAAATGAAATTTTTGAGGACGGTATGTGGTGTGAGGTGGTTTGATCAAGTAAGTATTTAAAGGGTAAGAGAGATGTGTGGTAATGAAAAGGGTGTGGTTGAGAGAGCAGAAGAGGTTATGTTGAAATGGTTTGGTCACATGGAGAGAATGAGTGAGAAAAGATTGACAAAGAGGATATATGTGTCAGAGGTGCTGGGAAGGAGAAGCGGGAGACCAAATTGGAGGTGGAAGGATGGAACGATAAAGATTTTGAGCAATCGGGGCTGTCTTCCTTCTTAGCAAGGTAGGGCAAGGAAACAGATGAAAGAATGGCCCAACCCACCCACATACACATGTATATACATAAACGCCCACACACGCATGTATACATAACTATACATTTCAATGTATACATACATGTACATATACATATCATACAATGTATGTATGGATCATGGTGAAGTGCTTCAGGATTGGCGGAATGCATGCATAGTGCAGTTGTACAAAGGCAAACTGGATAAAGGTGAGTATTCAAATTACAGAGGCATAAGTTTGTTGAATATTTCTGGGAAATTATGTGGAAGGGCATTGATTGAGATGTTAATGGCATTTACAGAGATCAGATTGGGGAAGAGCAGTGTGGTTTCAGAAGTGGTCGAGGATGTGTGGATCAGGTGTTTGCTTTGAAAAATGTATGAGAGAAATACTTAGAAAAACAGATGGATTTGTATGTAGCATTTATGGCTCTGGAGAAGGCATATGATAGGGTTGATAGAGATGCTTTGTGGAAGGTTTTAAGAGTATATGGTGTGGGAGGTAAGTTGCTAGAAGCAGAGAAAGTTTTTACCAAGGATGTAAGGCATATGTATGAGTAGGTAGAGAGGAAAGTGATTGTTTCCCAGTAAATGTCGGTTTGTGGCAGGGGTGCATGATGTCTCTGTGGTTGTTTAATTTTTTGTTTATGGATGAAATGGTTAGGGAAGTGAATGCAAGAGTTTTGGAGAGAGAGGCAAGTATGCAGTCTGTTGTGGGTGAGAGGGCTTGGGAAGTGAGTCAGTTGTTGTTCACTGATAATACAGTCCTGGTGGCTGATTCGGGTGAGAAACTGTAAAGGTTGGTGACTGAGTTTGGTAAAGTGGGTGAAAGGAGAAAGTTGAGGGTAAATGTGAATAAGAGCAAGGTTTATTAGGTTCAGTAGGGTTGAGGGTCAAGTTAACTGGGGGGTAAGTTTGAATGGAGAAAAACTGGAGGAAGTGAATTGTTTTAGATATCTGGGAGTGAACGTAGCAGGGGATGGAATCATGGAAGTGGAAGTGAGTCACAGGGTGGGGGAGGGGGCAAAAGTTTTGGGAGCGTTGAAGAATGTGTGGAAGGAGAGAGACTTATCTCAGAGAGCAAAAATGGTGTATGTTTGAAGAAATAATGGTTCAGACAATGTTATATGGTTGCAAGGTTGTACAGAGGAGGGTGGATGTGTTGGAAATGAAATGTTTGGGGACGATATGTGATGTGGTTTGATCGAGTAAGTAATGAAAGGGTAAGAGGGATGCATGATGATAAAAAGAGTGTGGTTGAGAGAGCAGAAGAGGATGTGTTTAAATGGTTTGGACACATGGAGAGAATGAGTGAGGAAAGATTTACAAAGAGGATATATGTGTCAGAGGTGGAGGGTACAAGGAGAAGTGGGAGACCAGATTGGAGGTGGAAGGATGGAGTGAAAAAGATTTTGAGCAATTGGGGCCTGAACATACAGGAAGGTGAAAGGCGTGCAAGGAATAGAGTGAAGTGGAACGACGTGGTATACCGGGATCAACGCGCTGTCAATGGATTGAACCAGGGCATGTGAAGTGTCTGGGGTAAACCACTGAAAGTTTTGTGGGGCCTGGATGTGGAAAGGGAGCTGTGGTTTCAGTGCATTACACATGACAGCTAGAGACCGAGTGTGAATGAATGTGGCCTTTGTTGTCTTTTCTTAGCGCTACCTCATGCGCACGTGGGGGAAGGGGATGCCATTTCATGTGTGGCGGGGTGGCGGCAGGAATGGATGAAGGCAGCATGTATGAATATGCACATGTGTATATGTCTGTGTAAGTATATGTATGTATAAGTTGAGATGTATAGGTATGTATATGTGCGTGTGTGGGCGTTTATGTGTATGCATGTGTATGTGGGTGGGTTGGGCTATTCTTTTGTCTGTTTCCTTGCACTACCTTGCTAACACGGGAGTCAGCGACAAAGTATAATAAATAAGTATGAATATATTTCTTTTTACTTGATTGCTGTTTCTTGCATCAGCGAGGTAGCGCCAGGAAACAAACGAAGAATGGTCCATCGACTCATATACACATATATTTACATAAATGCCCATATATGCACATATAGATACATGTACATAATCATACTTGCTTGCCTTCATGCATTCCTGGCACTACCCCGCCCCACAGGAAACAGTATCACTTCCCCCTGCTTCAGCAAGGTAGCACCAGGAAAACATACAAAAAAGGCCACATTCGTTCACACTCTGTCTCTGTCATGTTTAAAGCACCAAAACCACAGCTCCCTAACCACATCCAGGCCCCATAGACCTTTCCATGGTTTACCCTAGATGTTTCACATGCCCTAGTTCTGTCCATTGACAGCATGTCGACCCTGGTCTACCATATTGTTCCAATTCATTCAATTCCTTGCACGCCTTTCACCATCCTGTATGGTAAGGTCCCAATTGCTCAAAATCTTTTTCACTCCATCCTTCCACCTTCAGTTTTGTTGCCTGCTTCTTCTTGTTCCCTCCACCTTTGGCATATATCCTCTTTGTTAATCTTTCCTCACTCATTCTCTCCATATGTCCAAACCATTTTAACACACCCTCTTCTGCTCTCTCAACCACACACTTTTTATTTTCATACATCTCTCTTACCCTTTCATTAGTTACCTGATCAAACCACCTCACTCCACATATTGTCCTCAAACATTTCATTTCCAACACATCCATCCCCTCCACAAAACCCCATGCCTCGCAGCCTTATGATATTGTTGGGACTAATATTCCTTCAAACATAGCCAATTTTGCTCTCTTAAGATAATGATCAATCTTTCCACACGCTCACCATTGCCCCCAGAACACTCGTCCCCTCTCCATCCCATGGTTCCATTTGCTGCTAAGTCCACTCCCACATATCTAAAACACTTCACTTCCTCCAATTTTCTCCATTCAAACTTACATCCCAATTAACTTGTCCCTCGACCCTACTAAACATAATAACCTAGCTCTTATTTACATTTACTCTCAACTTTCTCCTTTCACACACTTTTCCAAACTCAGTCACCAACTTCTGAATTTTCTCACTCGAATCAGCCACTAGAGCTGTATCATCAACGAGCAGCTGCTTACTCACTTCCCAGTCCCTATCATCCCCAGCAGACTGCATACTCGCCCCTCTTTCGTCTGTTTCCTTGCGCCACCTCGCAAACGCGGGAGACAGCGTTGTTAGGGAGGTGAATGCAAGAGTTTTGGAAAGAGGGGCAAGTATGAAGTCTGTTGGGGATGAGAGAGCTTGGGAAGTGAGTCAGTTGTTGTTCGCTGATGATACAGTGCTGGTGGCTGATTCATGTGAGAAACTGCAGAAGCTGGTGACTGAGTTTGGTAAAGTGTGTGAAAGAAGAAAGTTAAGAGTAAATGTGAATAAGAGCAAGGTTATTAGGTACAGTAGGGTTGAGGGTCAAGTCACTTGGGAGGTGAGTTTGAATGGAGAAAAACTGGAGGAAGTGAAGTGTTTTAGATATCTGGGAGTGGATCTGGCAGCAGACGGAAACATGGAAGCGGAAGTGGATCATAGGGTGGGGGAGGGGGCGAAAATTCTGGGAGCCTTGAAGAATGTGTGGAAGTCGAGAACATTATCTCGGAAAGCAAAAATGGGTATGTTTGAAGGAATAGTGGTTTCAACAATGTTGTATGGTTGCGAGGCGTGGACTATGGATAGAGTTGTGCGCTGGAGGATGGATGTGCTGGAAATGAGATGTTTGAGGACAATGTGTGGTGTGAGGTGGTTTGATCGAGTAAGTAACGTAAGGGTAAGAGAGATGTGTGGAAATAAAAAGAGCGTGGTTGAGAGAGCAGAAGAGGGTATTTTGAAATGGTTTGGTCACATGGAGAGAATGAGTGAGGAAAGATTGACCAAGAGGATATATGTGTCGGAGGTGGAGGGAACAAGGAGAAGAGGGAGACCAAATTGGAGGTGGAAAGATGGAGTGAAAAAGATTTTGTGTGATCGGGGCCTGAACATGCAGGAGGGTGAAAGGAGGGCAAGGAATAGAGTGAATTGGAGCGATGTGGTATACCGGGGTTGACGTGCTGTCAGTGGATTGAATCAAGGCATGTGAAGCGTCTGGGGTAAACCATGGAAAGCTGTGTAGGTATGTATATTTGCGTGTGTGGACGTATGTATATACATGTGTATGGGGGTGGGTTGGGCCATTTCTTTCGTCTGTTTCCTTGCGCTACCTCGCAAACGCAGGAGACAGCGACAAAGCAAAAAAAAAAAATTATATATATATATATATATATATATATATATATATATATATATATATATATATATATATACTGATTAACCTCATATAGTATTTGTTGTAACAGTGATATCATGCAGATTTCAAGAGAACCACCCATAGTTCAGCCTGTAAAACTCTGCTCTGATGGAATCTTTTTTCCTTAATGATCACCATGCCATTATTGTGGTAATGCAACTCATAGCAAAAGATTATCATCCATAGTGATTGAAATGATGTAGTCTGTAGATGATGATGATTTTTATTATTATTGTTATTCTTATTGTATTTTTTTTAGAACTTGTAGAAACCTTACAGTTTAGAGTTAATGGATGATTGAAATAGTGTAGGCCGTAGATGATTATTGTTATTGTTATTATATTTTATTATTATTATTATTATTATTATTATTATTACTATTATTATTATTATTTTTCTTATTATTATATATTTTTTTAGAACCTATAATGTAGAAATCTTACAGTTTAGAGTTAGGCACAGTATCTTTCTTCTTGAATGCATCCTAATCCACATGGCTGATGTAAATGCAACTGAATAGTTTATAATATTAGTCTTCATAGAATACTAAAAGTTCCTCATTTAGAAATAGTTCCTTTTCCTGTTGCACTGATGAATTACCCCTGTAGCATATTACTGCAACAGACTTATGAGCTAGAAGGAATTTGAGGTGTTAGCCTACCAAGCAAGCATCATTTGGACATGACAAAGGAAGTATAATGATATGAAAGACATTAACTAATGACCACCCAAAGTCCATGCAGTGTTGTCCAGTTGAATGCCACCAGTTCATTCTAGGTGCACACTTGCCTACCCCATCAATAATGCCTCCACCAGCCTCATTTTTTCTGACAGGTAGCTCTTAGTCCCTAACTTTTTTAGGTTCAAGCATGATAGACCAATTTCAGCTCAATTGTTGTGATTTGCTGGAAGTGCTTATAAAAGCAACAGTGTAAAAAATGCTGTTATATCTGAAATAAACTTATAGATTAGTACTGTAAGGGCTTGTTCTAATTATTCTGATAAACATTTATACATCCAAACTGACAAGCCTTGTAACATAATCATTTTGCTGTTAGGCAAGAAATCATCTAATACTCTGGCAAAGCGGCTTGAAATCCTTGGACCCTTTTAAATACTGTCAGTATTTACTTGATACCATCTCAGAGTTTAAAATTAATTGTGCTTCTCATGGTGTTGAGCAGTAAATGTGATTAATTATCCACCTTTGCATCAAGGCTTGCTTGATTAGTAAAGACATGCTTTTCTCTGAAGCCTCTTATATGAATAACTCATTGTGTAGTGATGGGTATCATTTTGATCTTAATAGGAAAGCTGGTATTGATCCCCCGAAGTATTACAACCATAATGCATCTGAAAACTCCTTGTTGTATGAATGATGCTTTTTTCCTTAATACTTTGGTAAACTGATCATCAGTCCTTTATGTTAGTTTCCGTAGAGTCTACGTAACTAGTGAACTTTAGTGCTGCTACTAAGCCTTTAGCGCCTCACCCTTGACAGGCCACTGGCAGAGGGCAACTTTAGTGCATTGTTTGCAGAGGTTACTACTAATGTTCCTACTGACTACTACTACCTATTGCTTCTGCCTATTTATCTTACTTAACCATTTTTACCTAATGTCACAACCTAATGTTCCTACTAACTACTTCTATCTGTTGCTCTAAACATTTTGCCAAAAGGCAGGGTTAGTGCATGGTGCTCACCGCAGGAAAATCTAGACTTACAAAGAATGAGCTGTGTGAGCTCAGTATTGTGTATGACATGGAGAGATTGTATGTTTACCAGTAGTATACATGTGGGTGAGACTGGAAGAAAAGACAGCAACCTGGGGCAGAGGAATGCAACTTGACAACCAGGTTGTCAAGTTGGTTGTCTAGTTGCACTCCTCTGACCCAGGTAGTTGTTTTTTCTTTCTGCCACTACATGGAGACTGCTAGTATTCAGTCCACAAATATACAATCTCTCCTCATCATACACAACACTTGACAATACTGAACTCACAGCTCATTCTCTACAAAAAACAATCTTGGACCTTTTGATGAAAATAAAGAATGTTTTTTTGTATGTAGTGGATATAAAGTTTGAAAATGAAATAGATGTAAGGAAACACAACTAAAAGATGAAGGATACAGAAATGAAATCTATGAACATAAGATATGGTTAAATAAACATTAGATAGATTGTTAAATGATGATGTGGGATACAATACTATGTTCTGAGGATAGTGGAGATATGCCAGCATGTATGATTTTATAGTGTCTAGCCAAAATGATGACACACAAGATAATGATAAAAGGCATATAATAAGGGTTGCTTGAAGGTTTGTAGAACTACTTTTTGTGAGCATGTAAGGTATGGCTTCAAGTATTATGGCCTACATAAATGCAGTAAGTGCAATATTTAATAGAAAATTTTATTAAATCACATGTTTTTCCTATGACTTCTGTTTTCAGCTGAATATCTGTAGTACAGTAGTTTTGATTTTTGTGGATTATTATTATTATTATTATTTTACTGATTTTTCTTATGCTTTTATATTTTTTTTATTAAAGAATGTTTTCAAAAGTCATCTGGAACTTGGTGAGAAGTGTTTTTTGAAATGGATGGGTTATTTGTAATATGTACTGAAAATAGATATATGACATGCATCTGGTAAAACTCATCTGTTATGTTTGTGTATGCTGGTCGAGTTTAAGAGATAAAAGATAGTCACATCCTGTATACCGTGAGTTGTGATGTGTCAGGAGTAGATTCTTTTTAAAGGTTGAAGAAGCTCCTTCTGCTGGTGATTTTGCATTTCATTGCCTGTAGACTGATTTTCTGTACTATCAAGTGATATTATACAGTACAGTACTTTTTTGTGTGCAAAAACTTTTCTTATAAAAGATTTCAAGATAATTATCTTGTTGTTATTAGTAACACTGCCACCAGAATTTTATGTAAAAGATATATTCAGTACTTCTGAAGAACATTAGCTGAAAAATGAGTGACAGAAGCATTCGCATTACTGATCCTTTGAAAGAAGAAGTTGATAAGCATGAACAACACCTGCAGGAGGTTAGCCACAACTTATCACATGCTCACAAACATTTTATGGCACTCTCTGACCTAGCTACAAGGCTCAGGGTTCACTTAGAGGTAAAGAAGGCAAAGAAAGAACAAGAAGATTTTTCATTGCAAGATCCTGAGCAAGAGGAATTAGATAAAGTTACAGAAACTGGAGGGAAAGATTTATTTTTCAAATTTCCAGTTGGAAGCTCATCAGATGACCGAGAATTCCTCAAGATGGTGGAGTCACTTGTGGAAGGAATTATTCTCATTGGATCAGAGACAAATTTAGGAAAGATGGCAAGAGATTTACAAGGATCGGTGATTCAAGGAGATTTACAGAAGTGGCAACAGGTTATCTCAATATTGCAAAAGTATGATGATCAAGTGAGGCGTGCCATTGATTTCTTTGAACATCAGCACTCAAATTAAACAGAAATATATATCAACTTTGACCATGCGTTTTTTTTTTTTTTGAATGGTTAATGCAACCATCATCAGGAAAAAGAACAGTGACCAAAGTACAGTGTATTATTTATGAAAGAATTGAACTTGTTGAAATTTTCAAAAACATATTTTTATAATTTTGAGTTTGCCATCAACAAATTTGTGACTGTTTACTACTTGAACAAGCAAAGGTATTTAAGACCATGAATGCCTCACTCAGACATTTAAAGTTCCAACTGTCACCATATTTTTAACTACCAAAGACCAAGCTGAAGGTAAAAGTTTTCCTGATTTTATTTTGTGTTATTTTGTTTTTCATATTAAGTACTTAGTACTGCAAAATAGGCTGTGAAGAGTATGAGCATCACTTTTGAAAAGTTACACAAAGTGTAAGTTCAGAACGACCGAAGGTAGAAGATATGTGGGGTAAAGGTTGAAAACAGAGTTTGCAAAATCAGACCAATTCATATGACTGTGTACAGTAATATGAATTTTTAGAAAATTAGATTTACTAGGTACAGCAATTGAATAAAGCGTGAACAGCCTGTCTAGGTCTGTTTTTAAGGTGTGATAATACCACATGATTCTTATATAACTCATAAGTTTATCATCAACTGCAGACCTATCCAGATATGACTCCAGTCCTGGCTAGTCAATTAAGTAGATCTAAAATTGTATTGGCCTAACATTGAGTCCTGCAGGACACCACTGGTTACTTTGAGGCAGTTAGAAAGGATATCCCTGATGTATAATTACCTTTTTTTGATTATCTGAGAGAGTTCTCCATTCTCTTTCAACATTTGTACACTCTTGGCATTTATAGTTTCATCACTTAGTTTTTCCAGTCATTCAACTTCCCTACTCTAAATCAGTACTTCACATCCATTTAAACAACTTCCTTATCATCACTATCTCCTCTCTCCAACATAGTGGGCAGCTGTATATTCTTTAGCCTCTCAGTTGTAGATCACATCCTTTGTTCTTCATCAGTTTGATAATTTCAGTCCACTAAAGGAGTCCTTCGCTTATCCCCCATCAGGAAATCCATTTCTTTCACCAGCAATCTGTGGGGGAAATGCCAACTGCATTCTAGCAATTCAGAGACACTTGTTCCTCCCACGTTTAGTTTTTTCATTAGTTTATTTTATCATAAGAATTTGGAAGATTTATTATACCTGACTTTTTACCTCTAAATACCTGGTCCATACCAGGTGAAGGCTTCAGGGGTCTTCACTCCAACAGCCCTGGTCATTGGATTTGGTCATTGGTCAGCCAAACTGTAGGAAGCCGCTGCCATAAGGCCCACATAGTCCCCATAGCTTCGCTGATCTGGAGCACTTTTTAGATACTTGTTCAGTGCACTTTTAAACTTCTCTGCCATGCATCACATCCTGTATCTGATGGTTGTGGCAAGGTTATGAAAAGTCTTGGGCCATAGATGTTTAAGATGTTTTCTTTTTTGTGCATATCACACCATAAATCTCGGTGGTAATGTTTTTTAAAGTCATTCATCCCTGTCTTGCCAGTAGGATGTTATTTCTGAATGTAAGTTGGAAACCATGCCTTCTAGGATTTTCCAGGTATAGATGATATATTCTTCTGTCTGTGCTCCAGGGAGTATAGCCTCAGAGATTTCAGTCAACTAATTTAGTAACTGACCTTTACCAAATTGTTATGGGCTGTGAATAATCTGTGAACATTTATTAATTCCACAGTTTCACTCGCATTTTAGGGTGATGTTAGGATGCAAAGATATTAAATTTATGAGAGAATTATCACTTTGAATAATATCAACATTAGTTTTTCTTGTCTTGAAGGTCCACAGGATCCAGCCTGCCATCCTCTTGCATAAGGCAGCCATTATTTTGTTGGGTTCACTGAATGTCAGGTTGTTAGATATTATTAATTGGAGATCTTTCACATTATTCTGTTGGTTTTTGATAATGCCTGTGTCTCCAACATTGTGATGTTTTTGATTTCTTCATTTCTTCTATGCCAGAGGAGTTGAAATTTATCTCTATTGAAAAGTATGTTCTTGGCTACACAGTCAAAGATTTTGTATGTCTCATTGTAAACCTTCTGCACCTTATATTGGTGTGAGGTTCATAATTATTCTTGTATCATCTGCAAAGGATGATACGCATCATGTTCACAACAATGTCATATATTGAAATGAGGAACACCAGGGATACAAATGCAGTTCCTTGGGGAACTAAGCTTTTTACCATGGAGGTACAAGAGATGGCATAGATTACAAATTTTCTGGTTATTCTCATTCTTATTTTTTGTGCTATGTCACTATGGTCACATTTGTAAAATGCTTTTGTAAAGTATATGTACATCATGTCACCATTTTCTTTGCTTACTATTACTTCAACAAAATTTCATAGTGGCCAAGCATCTGATAAAAACAAGATCTTCCCACCCTGTAACACTGTTGTCCAAGATTATGTAGATTGTTTACTCCCATAAATTCCATTCGCTTGCCTCTTAGGACTTTATTGAAGGTTGTAATTATGTGCAATGCAAATGCTCTCAGTCGTTCGATTTTTTGGAACTGCTTCGCTTTCACCCATGTGGTGTGGAGCGATGTGCATCAGTTTCAGACTCTCAGGAATGATACTAGAACCTAGATTTTTTTCTACAGAGGATATTTAATGCATGTAGTAAAGGTCTGTTGCATTTCTTTGTGAAGATTGAGTTCCAAGAGCCTCTCAGTGGCCCTCTTGAAATCTTATGTTGTGGTGATGATATCTGCTTTGTGATCTCTTAGGGGATTACTGTTTAGGAAAACATTTGTTGGGTTATATATCTTTTATGTGGTTTTTGGCTTAGTGAATACAGATTCACATTACCTTTATAAAATCTGTCATCTCCTGGTAGTCATCTGTAAAAATACTTTCTCATGTTTTAAGTGGGCCATTGGAATGGTGGTCCTGGATAAGCATTTTGCATATATTCTTATTTCATTAATATTTTTTTCTTTTTCATGTGTTTATGACATTTTTAGATTATGGTTTATGTCCAGCAGTTCACTTGGTAGATTTTCTTTCCTTTGCTTGGTCAGCTGTGGCTTCTTGAGTAGGTCTGCAATTCATTCTTACCTCTTGTAGAATGCTCGTCTCACTTTTGTGCTTTCTTCTACCAGGTATATATCTGTTGCATATTTGGAGTACCAAGTGGTCATCATATATGCATCCCTCCTCTGTTTTGATACTTAGAAGGATTTTCCAGTATGTTGCAGATGTCCCACTGGTCAAATCTTCCCTCTTTATCAATTTACTATTGAAACTGAAATTATTGAAAATACCTTCACCATTACAAGTGTTCTGAATAGGTGGTTTAGCCTCCAAACTTGGTTTTACTTTGAAAAGGTTGTGATCTCAACACAGAATGTTTGAGATGATAATGTCACATGATAGGTCTACACTATTTGTCAAGATTAACTCCAGGATGTTATTTCCTCTGGATGATTGTGTTTATTTTTGACTGAGGGAGAACTTTTCATATAGTCTGAATAATTCAATTTTTTGCTGCTGCTCATCCAAGCTGCTACCAATGTCAGCATTTTCAGCTATGATGTTATTTATGGTCTCCTTTTAACGTGTGGTAGGTTGAAGTCTCCTAATACAAATATATTAGGAGCTGTGTTTGTGAGATCAAGACATAATTCTGTCTCTTCTCTGTTCTGTAATTTTTTAGGCTTTGCATCTGGTGGTCTTTAGATTAGTGCGTTTACCAGGTCAGGGAATTCAACATTGACAACAAGTTCTTCATCATTTGAGGAGTTCAGTTCACTTGTTACAAGAGTATCTACTATATATATAAATTCATTTATATTTATTTTGCTTTGTCGCTGTCTCCCGCGTTTGCGAGGTAGCGCAAGGAAACAGACGAAAGAAATAGCCCAACCCACCCCCATACACATGTATATACATACACGTCCACACACGCAAATATACATACCTATACATCTCAATGTACACATATATATATATACACACACACACACAGACATATACATATATACACATGTACATAATTCATACTGTCTGCCTTTATTTATTCCCATCGCCACCTCGCCACACATGGAATAACATCCCCTTCCCCCCTCATGTGTGCGAGGTAGCGCTAGGAAAAGACAACAAAGGCCACATTCGTTCACACTCAGTCTCTAGCTGTCATGTAATAATGCCTGAAACCACAGCTGCCTTTCCACATCCAGGCCCCACAGAACTTTCCATGGTTTACCCCAGACGCTTCACATGCCCTGATTCAATCCATTGACAGCACGTCGAATCCGGTATACCACATCGATCCAATTCACTCTATTCCTTGCCCGCCTTTTACCCTCCTGCATGTTCAGGCCCTGATCACTCAAAATCTTTTTCACTCCATCTTTCCACCTCCAATTTGATCTCCCACTTCTCCTCGTTCCCTCCACCTCCGACGCATATATCCT
This sequence comes from Panulirus ornatus, assembly GCF_036320965.1. Lineage (NCBI taxonomy): Eukaryota > Metazoa > Arthropoda > Malacostraca > Decapoda > Palinuridae > Panulirus > Panulirus ornatus. Next base: position 29,874,386 of record NC_092224.1, on the reverse strand, counting down.
CTTGGTTAATCTTTCCTCACTCATTCTCTCCATGTGCCCAAACCATTTCAAAACACCTTCTTCTGCTCTCTCAACCACGCTCTTTTTATTTCCACACATCTGTCTTACTCTTACATTACTTACTCGATCATACCACCTCACACCACATATTGTCCTCAAACATCTCATTTCCAGCACATCCACCCTTGACTCGATGAACATTCTTGGTATTATTGTATTATGCACCTTTTCTTGGATACTGTACATTATGGAAATCAGCTGTCTGCTTCAAAGAAGCTGAAAGTACTTTTAAGATACCAAAATTTCTTCTGAACAATTGCCTCATGTATACAAAGGATTGATCTGTCTTTGTATGGTGTACTTCTCTCGCATTTGTGAGTTGAGTTGAAAGCAACCATTTATCAGCTCCCAGGCTAACTTCAAAACTTGACCCAGTTGCCTTGCTCCACAGTGTTGATTCAGTTCCCCCCTTTTTTTTGTAGGTATTACTTTGGTTTATGCTCTCAAAAGCATGCTGCTGCTTTGCCCCCACCATTAGTTATGCCATGCAATATTTGGCAAACTGCTGCGTCTCATGATTATTGTGTTGCCGCTGATAACTCAAGGATGGGCCCTTTTGATAACTGTTTATTTCCCAACATCTCATAGCTTTGGAACTTTCTACCTTCTTGTGTCTTCCCCAGTAACTTTGACCTGGCACATTTTATAAGACAGGTTTTTCACTTTTTCAAAATTAGTAAACACTTCCTCATCTCTTCTTTCTTCTTTTCATTAGCCTCTATATTTCAGTTGAGGCCTAGCCATTATGTGGACTTTTGTCCCTGTCTGGAGCCTCCAACATTAAAACAATAATCCTCAGGATCATGGTTGGCCATTTCTTTGGAAAGGTGTTATCCTCTTGAGAGGGTTGTTGACATCAGTCAAGGTGATGGCCATGGGATGTCTGTTTAGGATTTAGTAGACTGCCTTCGTATGGTTGCATTCTTGATGGTATCAGTTGCTGTGGTTTTTAAGTCTGTCTTTGGTGATTGATATGTGGATGTCGACAGCTGTATGCTAATGGGTCATGTTGCTTGGTATGTATTGGGATTGGCTTTTCTGAGAGTGGCTAATATTGGGATAGGTGCTGGTCATTCTCCTTTGGGATATTTGCACCAAAGATCTGAAATTTACCTACATTTTCTTGCTTTCAGGCGAGAATTCTGGTTTTCTCCTCTTTAAAGGTAGAACCAACCATCTTGAAGCACAGGTGGAAGAAGTAAAGTACCCAGAAGCAAATTTCCAAAATGAAGCGGCACCCTGGAAGAGTAAAGAAAGAATATAGTTAACCAAGATAACCAGCGCCACTGAGGGGGGGGGGGGGGGGTTGCTGGTGCTGACAGCAATAAGAAAACTTGCGTGAACAACCAGATGTACCATGATTTCACCCTGAGCGTCATATCTTTGTGCTCGCAATAAACCTTATCGGTGTATCGCCTTTGAAAGTATATGGGGGGGGGGGGGGCGGACATGGATTTTTGCAGACACTGTAGGAGAGTGTGTTCAAGACTGATGGGTGGGAACGAGTGTAAAGCTCCCAGTGCAGTACAATTTGGTAATTGTTAGCAGTCGAAGTCAGTTGATGTGTTTCAGGATCATTACTTACATAATGGAGACTGTTGTTGGTTATATGGTGTATAGGTATATCGACTGCAAGAATTATTATGCCGTCGACATAAAGTCGTGGCCTCGAAGAGAAAAATTTTGGAATGCCCGTGTCAGGTGTCCAAGATAATTCTAAGACCATTTACAAACTTTCACCGCGTTTTTGGCCCTGGTCGATATAAGAATTCGAAATATATTGTGTACATGATATATTTATCTCTATCAGTAACAGTGTACATTATATTGGATATACTGGGCAGGGTTATATTAGAATAGTAGTGTTTTAAAAATTTTTGAGACACGCCAGTTTGTTCCAGGGATGGCCAAACTACTGCCCGCTAATGCTAAGCATTATAATCCGCCCCATTAGAGTCTGACATTAAGAAATGTGACTGCGGTCCTTATTGAAATTTATAGGATTGTGCATTTACGTAATTAAGAAATTATTAAAACTAGTTTTTACGATAACTTTTAGACCGGTTTCCTGAAAATATTGGTATTAGTAAAATAACCTGTCGTTGTTATCGCCTACATTGCCCTGTTTAAGGAAGAACCAATCCCAACCATCATGTGATGTGCGAGTACTGACTGTTACTCACCGTTGGGGCCGATTTTGCGTGTCTTGCATCAGTTACCTTTTGAAAAGTGCAAGCAATTGGACCTCCTCTGTTGCTATTCGTACTAGTATATCAGCTGTTGCAGCATTATGGTTTTGAAAGTGATTTCAAGTCACATTATGGCCCAGTCTCCTACGGATGAGAGGAGTGTCCATAGTGAATGCAGAAAGTTTGATAATGGGCTTTTGGGAAACACTTTCTGTGAATTTCGGATTTTAGACCAGCATACTTGATGTATTCGTAATTCGTCGCAGTGTTGAAAGAATACAATATTTGTAGTCGATGTACATCAGAATAGGCACACACACACACACACACACACACACACACGCGCGCGCACACATAAAAAAAAAAAAAAGAATTAGAGGTTATCTACGAAAAGACAAAGTAACTTTGTTGAAGAAGTGCAGTGAACGAAAAGAATTTTTTGCCAAAGTTAATGCACAAGAGTAAGCTGTGCTGTCATCAAACATTGCTACGTGACTCGAGCCATATACAGACGGGAAGGTTATACAAGTAATCGCACAGACGTTTTAATATCCTGAAAAGAAACGATATATTTGGTGAATAGTCTTGTCACAGCAAGCTGTTAATGGAAGGAATGAGTGACTTGACAGACAACAAATCAAACCAACAGTTGACACAGTTAATATTTTTGAATCAGGTTCTATATATGTATGGATGAATTTACGTACGTCGAGGGTACTGCTCGTTGCCTTTTATTTATTTTTTCACGTGGCACGACTGACTTGAAAATTTAAGGTAACCGAAGAACATCTAGCTAACATGAAAGGTACACCACAACCGAAGATTTGTCTAGTGAAGTGATGAATACATTTTTGAAACAATTTAAAATTAAGAGAAAATTCAATGGTCTAACGAGAGGTCCAGCCATGGCTGCGAGACTAGTGTGAACAAATGATGGGATTATAAGATAGTTGTTTTTGTCCTGCAATTTTACAAAGTGCGACGTCAAAACATAGGAAGATAATTAAGATTTTATGCATGGGGAAAGTATTAAGATTTTATAACATTATGAGTTAAGAATGTTTATGGGTATAAGAATTATCTGGCAATGATTGGTTTTATACCCGGCCATTATGCTAGATTTGACTGCACAGCTTACGGAATTAAAACTCTTCAAAGAAAAAAATGTTTGTTGATTGTTGCTAATCACATCAATGGACTTTGAAAGAAGCTATGCTTATGGGAAAATCAGTTTATATAACAATGCATTACAGTTAACGGAGCTTGTTGCGCGTGCAACCAGCAGATAAGAGTGACAAAATATGCAGATGACGTACTTGCTTTAAGAGGGGAATTTGAATCAAGTGTTACCGATCAAAATGCTTTCGAAATGGAACTACAAGTATTTGCATCTCCATTTGCTGTTCATTTTGACCGTTTCTGAAGTTTTACATATGAAACTGATCGCTTTGCTGTGCAACAGTGTTTAAAGATAAATATAAGGACGTGAATTTTAAATTACAAGTTGTATATGTCGCCACAGATTTACCCTAAACCAATTTCACGTGCATTGACGATAGTATCCGTCTTCTCCAGTACTTACATTTGTAAGCAGTTATTTTCAGGAATGAATATTGTCAAACATAAAAAGCGAAGTCTTCTTATGTTCATTTCAGAAACACACTGGGTGTTGCCTGTTCAATGGTGAAAACGGATTTTGGCAAAAGTTCACAACACAATTTCAATGTATCACATTAATAATCCAAGTTCCAACAATTTCTGTTACAGATCGTAGTAACTACAACTAAGCGTATTTGAATCAATTAAATACGTTAAATGATTCGCGTTAGTTTTTTTCGATGTAAATAATTGCATTTACCTCCAAAGTTATGAAACTTATGTTTACTAATCAGATATGGTTTAGCCAGCCGCCAAAGTATGGTAAGAAGCTTCACGGACATACTGTGGCCGCGCGTAGGATCAAAATTGAAAAAAAATGGCCCACTTACATAATGTATGACCATCAATATTATATTTCCTTCAGAGGTGTCTACTCCGGTTGGAAAGGATCACAATTTTGCGCGTGATCAAGTAAATTCCTGAGTCCACGAGGAAAATGAAATACGATAAGTTCTCAAGTGCACTTTCGTGCAATAACCACATCATCAGGGGAGGTACACGAAAGAAATATAAAACGAAGAGACGTAGCTAGAGATAGAATAAATGAATATACAAAGAAGAGACGTAGCTAGAGATAGAAGTAAATATACAACGAAGAGACGTAGCTAGAGATAGAAGAAATAAATATACAATTAAGAGACGTAGCTAGGACACCATTTGGTAAAACTACACCGATTGTTTCTCAGCTCACCACCCGGTGAGACGGAATCTGAGCTTCCCCAGGCGGGATCAACTGTATCTAGCCCAGCGTGGCGGAAGGGTTTCTTCTGCTTTTATAATGGCCGATCGTACTGGAAAAAAAAGCCGTCAGTCAGCGAGACAGTTGGTCAGTCCATTCGTCCTTGCCGTCGGGAGTATTATTATCGTATTTTGTAACATTAGCCCGATTTTCGCCCGTTTGAATTGTGAAGTTTTGCTACTAGTGCAAAGGCTTGATTTCCCGCATTTATCAAGATTCCGAGTTTTTCTCCCTTTTTTCCGTGTAATATCACAAAAATGCGAAATAAAGACCTACTGGTCCTGCTTGTGTATATATATATATATATATATATATATATATATATATATATATATATATATATATATATATATATATATAATCACTACCTGACTCCTGCTTGTAACGTTGCAAATGAAAAGTTACCCTCGGTAAGGCTGTATGATGCATCAGAGTTCATCCTTTCCCTACTACTGACTGTAGCGCAGCCTTTTATGTGTGTTTCTCCGTACTGTAAGGCTCCTTGTATGAGGTCCTACTGCCTCTTTAGATTGTTTCCCTTCACGCAGTTCGGGAAATAATGGACCCCTCACGAACGAGGAAGTCCCCCAGGAAGACATTAATGATCATACATTTTTACCGCTGCTCACGAACGAGTAAGTCCCCCGGGAAGACGTTAACGATGATACATTTTTACCGCAGATGAATGTTCACTCTGTGTAACTTTCCTTTTTTGTAAAGATAGTGGCCAACATGACACGGGCGAAACGTGCTCCAGTCATAGGCGTCTGGGTGAAAGTCAGGTTCAGAGAGGGAATGAGTAAAGTTAAATCAGCTCCTCGGGTGCTGTTAGACCTGACTTAAAAAGGTAGGAAGGAAGAGTTACATAATAGTGCATTTCGGTAATGATCTATGTTAAAATTCTGATATATTTAGTAAACTAAATTCTGATATATTTAGTAAGACGTTCAGATGAGTTTTACACAGAAGTATGGTTAGTATTGTTAATGAAAATACTCTTGTTAATTTCATTATTATTATTCTCAATGCCTGTAAATTATACAGTACGAAAATGTATTGAGGGAAATAGATTTGTCGAGGGTTCTTTCGTATGTGTCATGACTTATTATTAGGAATGTACAACTAATGATTGTTCTTCAGGGACCAGTTTGTAGAGCAGCAATCATTTATTGATGCAGTGCTAGGATTGGACTAATTTATTCACTCATGCAAATGTTGTGAAGTACGTTTTTCATGTTTAGAAAAAGTAGTGATAGCCAACTTTCACATAAAGTAATATTCATTTACTCATGCAGATGTTGAAGTACAATTTTGTAAAAAAAAAAAAAAAAAAAAAATATGAAAGGTATTATCTAATATTCGCGTATCAGCGACTAATGCTTACTGATAGTTTGACAGTATGTGCAGATTATCAGTATTATTACAGCATATCGAAGGTAAATGGTAAAGAATTGAAGAAAGCGCTCTTCTTTGTGTTCGCTTTAATGTTTTATTGTCAGTGTAACTTTTTATATAGATGTACGGCACCACGGGTAGATGTGGCAAGGTGAGCAGGCGGCCATGTGAGAGTTGGGAAGCCCACAAAAGGAGTTGCCACACACCGCTAGATCCCCAAATACGTTTTTTGGCAGAGGGTAAAGCCCGATGTCAGTCGTAGAAAACGGGGGACTCGCCTCTCCAGATTGATGATAGGACGGCCCTGGAGCGAGCATAAGACATATTAATGCCAAAACCCGAGTTTCGAAAACAGGATTAGAGTCCTTGGTGACACTCATATTGATGGGAATGCGGTATTGTCTGATTTGTGATTTGCATACTGACAGGTAAACCTTGAAACTTAATTACTTAAGAAAGTATAGGGAAATATGCTTTGGTGGTTTCACTAAATCTTGCACTGGTGATTGTCCGGAGGTGAGCACAATGTGGTGGAGGCCTGGGGTTGAAAGGACGTTGCCGAGGCAAAGGATTTCACTTAAAGTACTCCATTATTAACATGAATACCCAAGTAAGTGCATCTGTCGAAAATTCAAAGAGCGTTGTCATCCAAAGATCTTTGTGTCACTAAAACAGTGCAGAGCCCTCGTGATGTCTGCATGAAATTGTCATGGAGTTAATTTACACTTTGACAGCTATTGCAGTCTTCAAGGCCGATATATCTTATAACTGTCCACTGAGGATGAGTTGGTTGACATTTTTGTCCTCCAGGTATTCGGTATGCATGGCAGGTTCGCTGACAGTTATGATAAAAGTGGTTGGGATGATGATTGTATGATCATACCTAGATTGACCTCTTATGTTGACACGCAAGTTTATATAAAGGGGATAAGGTAGCGTAACCATGACAACTGCAGGGTATATTACCTAGTGGTTTATTTTGCATATACCAATTCATTATAAGTTAGCTTCAAAGCCCACCATCTTTAAAGACTGTGATTCCAAGGACATTTTTAACAGCCAATGTGTCGATGTGTGCAAATTTAGTATTTAGGGTTAATTATGACTAAATCACTGAAAAAAAAAAAGTGCCAAGTACAATTTATAGAGATTTATCATATCATGGGACCTTACTACTGTGATGCATCTTCATACACAGTCATTTATGTACTCATGCAGAGTAATTATGTTTTTCAATGTATATTTTGATGACACATATATGTTAGAAAGGAGAATTGATGATGAGGGAGTAAGTTCAGTCTCTGACTGTATGATATGTCAGAAAAGTTTATGATTATCCTGTTGAAAGGGAAGCAATCCAGACTGGTTTTTCAAGTTGTGTAGATTTTTTTTTTTTATCTGTTGTCGAATTTCTTGTTCCTGTTTGTGTTAGGTTAAATCAATGGTCTTCCGAATGCATAGTTTTTTGTATTACATATTGATACCCACTTTATCATCAATTCTAGTACAAGTTATATATGTATAATAAAACTTTGGTCCAAATGATATACTAGACACAGCAGAACATATACAGAAAATTAATCAGAGAAGGCTTGCTACACAGTCCACACTTTTCAGTGTTAGTTTTAGAGTGAAAAAACAAGCCCTTACAGGATTCTTGTGGCTTAACTCATTAGAATGGCAGGTTTAGTGAGGAGAAAAATATTTTTTATAAGTACTAAGAGAACCTGCCGAGATCTTATGGTAAGTAGTATGGTAAACCATTTCTTGGATTGTCAGTTTGTTTAGTGTAACTACTCAAGCATGTGCCTTGTGTATATCTTTTGCATGGGTATTAGTTTGTTTAAAGCAATTTAATTGTATTGTGGATCCCAGATATGTGTTATATGTAATGGCCTTGTGTGTGTTATATATATATGTATATATATATATATATATATATATATATATATATATATATATATATATATATATATATATATATAATTTGGTAGTTGAACTTCTTATAGAAGTGAAGTGGAGCTTGATGATATAAATCAGTGCCAGGAAAAAGTAGATTAACATCTTTATTAATATTGTATCTTTACTAATTTTCTTTATACTTATTCCAGAAGGCTTTGCTGCTTCCATCTTCATTAGTTATTTATCAGTAATTGAAGAATAGCATTCATGTGTCATTAGATCCTTACTTATATATAATATTACATAAAACCATTTTTGATTAATAAAGTAATTTAGAAGTTACAAATCAACAGCTGACAGTTAGGGATTTTATTGATAATGATCATATAAGAATAAAAGGGGAAATAGATGGTAGACAGATGAGATTAGAATTGAAGTTTAAGTGAAGTTTAAGGCATTTGTTAGATTGCTTGAAAGGAATGTACCTTTGGAAGCTAAACAAAGGAGTAGAGAAGAATATAAGATGTGTAAGTGGAACATTAAGAAAGTGATAAGAGGAGACCGGTGAAATAGGAGATGAGTGGAAAAAATTGAATGAAAAGGCAAGGGAAAATTAGATATTGTATTGGAAGGAGGTGAGAAGGGAAAGAGGTGGATGTAAGAGTGGAAATGTAAATCTGAAAAGTAGGTAAGGGGAGATGCTGAATCAAAAGGAGGAAGTGAAAAGAAGATAGAAAGAGTAATTTGAAAATACTTTTGGAATGTGGGAGAAGCTGAGGCAGCTTTTTTGACACGAATAGTTATGGAAGATAGGAGGAAAAGGAGACATGCAGAGGCCTACTCAAATGTTGAAGTTTAAAGGATAAAGTGTGTTAGAGTGGATGCATTTGATGTGTAATTTAGCATGGAACTTTAAGGATGTCCCTTAGGACTGAGTGAAAGCTATTACTGTTCCATATTCAAAAGAAGAGGTGCTAAGAATTTATGCAGCAACTACAGGAGAACATGTTTAAGAGTTCCAGGGAAAGTGTATGCAAGACTGTTGATCGAGAGAGTGATGGAAGCAACTGAATGCACAAAAAGTATGGGTCAAGAGGGTTTTAGGAAAGGTTAGGGATATGTGGATTAGACTTCTGCAGTGAGAATGATTGTGGGAAGGGATATGGCAAAAAGTAAGAAGCTGTATACATCTAAAATGGATCATGGGAAAGCGTATGTCAAAGTCAAGTGGCATGTTTATGGGATGTGTTAAAGATATATTGGGAAGGGGAACTACAGTCAGTGTGAAAGCCTTCTGTGTAGGAGCAAATTCATGCATAAGAGTGAATGGAGAGTTAAGCAAAGGATTTTGTATATGTGTGGGTGTGAAGCAGGGCTGTATGACGTTACCTTAGCTTTTGAACATAACATGTGGATTGAGTGATGAGAGATGAAAACAAAACTAGCAAAAAGGGATACAGGGATGGAGTGTGGTGTGAGGTATGTGGCTAGTGAGATGCCTGTTTGTGGATGATACTTCATTGTTTGCTTAGAGTAAAGACGAGTTGCAGTGAGTTGTAGTGTGCTTTATGATGTGTGTAAGTGTAGGTGATTGAAGGTAAGTGAGAAAAAGTAAACTAGTGGTGTTTGAAAGGGAGAAAAGAAAGTGTACTGAACTGTGTTATAGATATGGGGGAGAAAGGGTGTGTTATAGATATGGGGGAGAAAGAGTGGAAGAGGTAAGTTTGGTGATATGGAAGGAGAGATAAGGGAGAGAGCTGTACTGGATAGAAGAGTGATTGGGTCCTTAAAAGGATAATGAAAGGTAGAGGTGAACTATAGAGTGAAGAAAGGGTTGAGGGACAGCATAGTCCTTCCACCATTGACTTACGCAGCCAAAATATATGGACATGGAATGAGTCACATGGGTCAAGAATCCAGGCTTTAGAAATAAGCTGTTTGAGAAGAGCATTTGGTATGACCGGATGGAATGCAAAGGGAATGAATTGTTGAGTGGGAGATTGGGTGAAACAGTATTTGAAGTGGTTTAGGATGTTGAGAAAATGCAAGATTGGGAGTTTAAAAGGACAGTGTATGATTGTAATATGGGGAAGACCACCTGTGACGTAATGAAATGCATGTATAAAGTGGAATAGTACTGGAAGGAGAGAAATGGTGGAAGAATTGCATGGAATGGTGTATGCAAGGAAGGCCTGTAAGGACAGGTATAACTGGAGCCTTTTTTTTTTCTTTTGCCAAGGCCACTCCCTTGATGAGAGTTCCTAGAGGGAATGGGTTACAGAGATATACATATATATAGATAATAATATTGTAGCAAGTACTGCTATACTATACTAACATACGATTGATTGACGAGTATAAGATCTAAGTAGAACAAGGATAAATGTAAATGATTTTTGACACCACTTGCAAACTAATCTCCTCTTCTATCAGAAGTGTTTCAGAAACAAATGGATGCCCAGAAATGAGACATTTAAGGAAACAAAAGTTAAAGTTACCATTAGCTTCATAAGTTGATGTCATTAGAAGACAAATAAACAATTAACTCTTGAGGTCCAGAAAGTTTTAAGTATAAACATATCCAAATTAGAGTTAGTAAAGTCTAGAATTTTATAACCATTAGATCATAGGTCCATTCTTCCCATTTTTCTAATTAAAGAGCTGTTTTGTTCATTCAGAGGTAAGCCTGTTGTAAAAGAGTATTATTTATGCTTATCTATGCATATGGATAGATTTTGTGAAGTCTCTCCAGTATAAGCTACCCCACAGTGGTGCCTGAATTTATATACACAGTAGATGAGTTTGATGGAATTGGGATCTCATCCATCTCCTCAGGTTACCAAGAGCAGTTTGGGATGCAGGTACTGATTTCAGATTAATTGATGTAGTTCAGTCTAATGATTTAAGGTAATTTTCTCTTTAGAGAGAATCAGACCCTGAGAGTTGTAATTTCATATAGATTACATTTTTAGGTACTTTATATGTAGGTCTGTTCTTGAGGAAAGCTCTGACTAGAGATTTTTTTGTTACATTCATGAAATACAGGAGAATATATTTCTTATATACATATCTCCTGATAATGTTTTCCTTTAATACTTGATTGCCATTTCCTGCATTAACAAGGTAGTGCCAGGTAGTGCCTTGCAACCATATGATATTGTTAGATTTACCATTCCTTCAAGCATACCCATTTTTGCTCTCCGAGATAACATTGTCTTTCCACACATTCTTCATTGCTCCCAGAACCTTCGCCCCTTCTCCCACTGCCAATTCACTGCCAATTCCACTCCCAGGTATCTGAAAACACTTCACTTCCTACAATTTTTCTCATTTCAGACTTACATCCTGCTTGTCTCTCAACACTGCTGAACCTAATAACCTTGCTCTTATTCACATTTAGTCTCAACTTTTTCCATTCACACACTTTTCCAAACTCGGTCACTAACTTCATCAGTTTCTCGCTCAAATCAGCTAGTGATGCTGTATCATTGGTAAACAACAGTTGACTCACTTCCCAAGTCCGTTCATCCCTAACAGATTGCCCACTCTCCAAAACTCTTGCATTTACCTTCCTCACCACCCATCCATAAACAAATGAAAACAACTGTGGTTATATCACACACCCCTTCTGTAGACCATCCTTCACCAGGAGCCAATCCCTCTCCTCTTCCTACTTGTCCACATGCCTTACACCTTTGATAAAAACTTCTCACTGCTTCTAGCAGCTTACCTCTCACACCATATAGTTTTGAGAAGTTCCATAAAGCATCTCTGTCGTCCTTATCATTTGCCTGCTCCAGATCCATAGATGCCACTTAGAAATCCATGTTTTTCTCTTAAGTATTTCTCACATACATTATCCAGTGGCACTATACATGCATTCTGCCAATCCCTAGGGACTTCATCATGACCCATACATACATTGAATATCCTTACCAACCAATCATCAACACAGTCACCCCCTTCCTTAATATATTCAAGTGCAATACCATCCACTCCTGCCACCTTGTCAGATTTCATCTTCCACAAGGCTTTCACCTGCTCTTCTCTCTTCACTAAACCACTTTCCCAAACTCTCTCTTTTTGCACACCACTCTCACCAAAACGCCCTACATCTGCCCATCTATCATCAAACACAGTCAACAATCCATCACCTCATCACGCCATCACTACCTGTTGTCACTTCCTCCCTTTCCCTCTTCACTGATGTTCCCATGTTTTCTTGTCTTTCTCATAAAGTTTACCTTCTTCCAAAACATCATTTTATTCTCCCTAAAGTTTGATATATGAATATTTGTATAACTTTGTTTTTAATGGGCTAAAGTAATGAATACTGTAGTCCTTTTACAATTCTTTATTTGTTTTATCTTGATTGTACATGAAAGTTTGTAGCTGTGAATTATGTATAATATCAGAAGTTTATCAGTTTTTGTGCTAAATCTGTTAGTGTATCATAGATTAATGCTCTTTCAAATTCGAATAAAGTAAACTCTGTTTTCAGCATTTTGAAAATTTGCAGGTTCTTGACATTCATAAAAGAATTTTACATTATGAAAAATGTTACCTATTTATATTGATTTGCAGGCAGAAATATGATATTTGTGTTATGCTAAGTAATTAGAGAGATGATGATGAAAATGCTGAAGTAATTCTAGTCTTTTTGTATTTGATGTCTTCATAAGTGAATTAGATTAGGGCTGAGGATATTGTCATTGATATGTATTTCAGTGCTTCAGATTTGATTTTGAATTCCCACCATTATACCCACCAGACTACTGGTAGCTACATAAGTGTTTGTTGTGTGGGCCTCAGTGCTGTATACCTTGAATTAATCATTATTAGGTTGTAGTAAAATTTCTCTATGATACTGTGTTAGCATTATTTTGTAGATGTAGTTGTGGTATGTTAGCATCATGTGGGAAGTCTGTTGTTGGAAGTGTCATTATACCCAGATCCTTTTTCTCAGTGTCCTAGGTCCCAAGCTGTAGACATGAATAAGAGTTTGCAGTACTAGGAAGTAGTTTGTGTGTGTTTTTACAAGTTGCATTAGTTTTGATACAATATTCAAAGCCAGTTGAAGGCTAGATTGTAGGGACTGCCTAGATACATTTAGTCTGTTTTAGAGTATTTATATGTGTTTTAGAGTATTTACACATATGTTGATTGAAGTAAAACCGTAAGAAATATGGTTTCATATCTTGTTAATAATATATTTCTGGAAATGATAAGGTTGATCTTAAATGGCAGGTGGTATCTATGAGTGAAGAGCTACGTAGAGCACTTTATTCTTCAAATTCACTCACCAGCTTAGACCTGGAGGCCTTTCTACCTGATGTTGTTGGTACATCAGAAATCATCACTGACCATGTTCGAAAAGTGAGTAAAATTTTATTTAGTATGGTGCTGGCCGTGTATATTATGCATTTCTAATGTTTTATGTCATGATAGTGCATACTTTAATCCATTCTTGAAAGTAAGATGTCATTAATTTTGTAAAAATGGAAAAAGCATCATAATTGTGTGGATTCTTAGTTGTTTTTTCTTTTTGTTCTGACTGCACCATTATTACAGATAAACTGCCTCTGTTCAGATGAATACTTATCATTCAATGATGTTATATTGAAATATAGTTATTGCATATCATATAGTTCTTCAAATGCAGGACTTATTATACTGGGGCCTATGACCACATCAATTTTTATACAATAGATTTAGTGTAAAACTGATCTGTCTCCTTTGGATTGAATCTTACCATGAGTAATGTTCATGCCTTGCTCATTCACATTAGAACTTTTGGAAATTCTGCCCAGAGCAGTTTTGCATTACTACATATTATCCTTTTTGCACATAACATTTCACAGTTATAAATACCTTTTGATACTTTTACTTTTCACCAAGTATTCTGTATTTGTTTTTAGTTTTATTTAGTTTTGATAGTAGAAATGTGAGCTTTAATTTCTTCAACTGTTTGCTCTATAGGAATAGTGGTTAGTATCACTAACTTCTAATCCATAGGCCCAGGTTTAATCCCAGGCACATTCAGACAGGATACATCTTGCCTAGCTGTTCATCCTTCCTGTAATGACAGGCCTGACCAGCCAACAGCTTGTAGCTTAGCTTGAATGTATCATGGATGTCATTGTTTAAGGATATGTCCGTACTTTATATACCTTTAGGCTGCTATGGTGCGTTACTTAACTTTATTTAGTTTTCATTTTCATTGCAAGTTTTGTTGATCTCTGCAGCATTGTTTGAGAATAGTATAATGCTGTTTAAAGGAACAGTTGGTGTTAATCACCTTGAGGTTTCACTGCATGTAAAAAGTCACCTTTGATGAGGCTGTATTTTTGTCATTTGACAAAATAGAGCAGTCATGTAAAAAAAAAAAACTTTTTGCTTCAAAGGAGTCCTTCCTGTTCCTGTTACTTTGTGTAGCACATCCTTGAAGCTGCAGGAACCTCTGGATCATCGAGGACTCCTGGGGTTATATTATATTAGTAAGGAACAGTTTATCTGTTTCATCCCTAACTGAGTTAGTTTTGCAGATTATATCAACATTTCAATTATAATTAGGTGTCTTGACATTGATTGGCATAAAATGACTTTACAGACATTACTTTTTAACTTTGTATTTTGCTCTTCTCCCAATGCTTACATACATCTTCATTTTCTGAAGTTCCTCCTCTCAGTGATACTACAGCTAAATTTCTCTTTCTGTCGCTGGCATAGCATAGTAGACACTTATGGATCACATCTTATATTATCCTGATCATCCTTCCATTTGTCTTTCATCCAGACATTCATCCATCTGTCTATTGTCCATATAACCATCTTATATCTTTGTATCTTTGGCAGCCATGCTATAATCTTTACTTAGTGTAGGTGATGACTTGAAAACTCATAATCACATAATTATTATTTTGCTATCTAAACATGGCAGACACTTGAGATCACTGTCACTGTCCGTCCATCTGTTCATTGTCTAACCTATCTAGCTATTTGTCATCCATCCGTTGTCAGGAGTCTCACATCAATTCAAAACCTAACCTTGGCCACACCTTGATGGGTTAATCAGATACCTATAAACTTTATACCGTTGTTTTAGAACTTTTGAAGAATTAACTGGCATACGACTTATAAGTTTAGTATGGATTTGCCCAAGTTATTGCCATGTAAAGTTTTATCTTCATACATAACCCATCTTGTAACTTAAAGAAAACTTAACGTGCAGCCATGAGACTTTATGCAATTGTTGCCAAGCACCTAAAGAATTGAATAGCATATCTCTGTTTTGATTTTTATGCCTCTTATGAAAAGGTTTAACTTGAAAAGAAACAAGGTTCTAAACTTATTGAAAATTCCACCTTTCTTCATGAAATTTTATACAGTTGTTTCCAAGCATTTATTGAATTATATGACAGAAAATTTGCCTTTGGCCATAGGACTTTATATTATTCTTGAGCCATGAATAAAAAGGTTTGATCTGGAACTAACTTGCTTCATAACTTGAAGAAACATCGACCTTTAACCATGACACTTGATATGATTGTTTTTCAGCATCAAAAATCTGAATGGCATAAGTTATCCCAAAATTTATGGTGACTCTTATGCCACTTTTGAAGGTATTTAACTCCATGGAATTGTTTGAGGGTTTACTGTGCAAGAAGGGAAGGGTTTCCAGACCCCTGCTCCCACTTACTTTAGTCACCTTCTATGACTTGTGGGGAATACGGAGGTAGAATTCTTTCACCCCCTACCTCAGGATAAGTCGTGGAGCTGAGGTTTCAGTACATTGCACATGACAGCTGGAGAATGGACGTGTGTGTGCATGTGTGTGTATATGTGAAGCATATTACTGAAAAGGCCATGATTAGGGTATTCATTTGCCCATGCTATCTCTGCTTACACTTGAAAAATTGTCTTCATCATTTAGAGCATCCAATAGTCTATATTATTTCTGAAGAGTCATCTTATTCATGAGTAATGATGATTAAGGCATCTTTAAGCTTGTAATGTTAGCATAACTCATAAGGATCTTTAAACAGTGGTGTGAAAGGTTGAAGTTGTATGGTTTTGGCTAAATATTCCATATGATTTTAGTCACCATTTGAGGGTTAATGGCTTAAATCCAGTTAAAGTTTAGGTTCTTCAGCATGCAAAGAGTTGTCTTTATTTCTATTACCCTGTGTACATTTTCTCCTGTAGCCCATTTCCAAGTTTTTTTTTCCATAACCGGTAATCCTAGGCCACCCTGCCAACCTTGTTCCTTCTTTCCCAACCCCAAATGCAGTTGTGTTTAGGACCTATGCAATTAATTGCACAGAAATTGATGTGAAGGAAACTCTAGGAAAGTACAAATGCTCTTCACACCTAAGATCTCTGATTGCAAGAATGAACTCCTTGCACAAGACAAAAGCAAGCTAATGATTGCTCTTGAAACACTTTCAGGTACACATTTTGTAACAATATTTTGATGGAAGTTTAAGGAAATGAGTCTCTTGAGTTTGATACTCCCTCCCAAAATTTTCTAGACTGGTAGTCACACACTAAGCTAAAACCCCACCAGTTTAACACTCCCTTTTCATAGAATTTGGAGTAGGTTATCAATCACAGACACACTTAACACAATCATGTTTGCACATAATCATGTATTAGCATCCATACATTGCAGTAGAAAACCATGTACATCATGCTAAATCTCAAGCTTTTCATCAGAATACTGCACATTTTCACTGGCCTTGTATGATATATCAGATGTTAGATTAATTAAGTAAACATATGGAGGGAGCGGGGGGCTGGAAATCCTCCCCTCTGTTTTTTTTTTTAATTTTCCAAAAGAAGGAACAGAGTGGGGCCATGTGAGGATATTCCAAAAAAGGCCCAGTCCTCTGTTCTTAACGCTATCTCGCTAACGCGGGAAATGGCGAATAGTTTAAAAGAAAAAATATATATATATATATATATATATATATGGAAGCGGAAGTGGATCATAGGGTGGGGGAGGGGGCGAAAATTTTGGGAGCCTTGAAAAATGTGTGGAAGTCGAGAACATTATCTCGGAAAGCAAAAATGGGTATGTTTGAGGGAATGGTGGTTCCAACAATGTTGTATGGTTGCGAGGCGTGGGCTATGGATAGAGTTGTGCGCAGGAGGATGGATGTGCTGGAAATGAGATGTTTGAGGACAATGTGTGGTGTGAGGTGGTTTGATCGAGTAAGTAACGTAAGGGTAAGAGAGATGTGTGGAAATAAAAAGAGCGTGGTTGAGAGAGCAGAAGAGGGTGTTTTGAAATGGTTTGGGCACATGGAGAGAATGAGTGAGGAAAGATTGACCAAGAGGATATATGTGTCGGAGGTGGAGGGAACGAGGAGAAGAGGGAGACCAAATTGGAGGTGGAAAGATGGAGTGAAAAAGATTTTGTGTGATCGGGGCCTGAACATGCAGGAGGGTGAAAGGAGGGCAAGGAATAGAGTGAATTGGAGCGATGTGGTATACAGGGGTTGACGTGCTGTCAGTGGATTGAATCAAGGCATGTGAAGCGTCCGGGGTAAACCATGGAAAGCTGTGTAGGTATGTATATTTGTGTGTGTGGACGTGTGTATGTACATGTGTATGGGGGGGGTTGGGCCATTTCTTTCGTCTGTTTCCTTGCGCTACCTCGCAAACGCGGGAGACAGCGACAAAGTATAAAAAAAAAAAAAATATATATATATATATATATATATATATATATATATATATATACACATACATATATATTATCCCTGGGGATAGGGGAGAAAGAATACTTCCCATGTATTCCCTACGTGTTGTACGAGGCGACTAAAAGGGGAGGGAATGGGGGGCTGGAAATCCTCCCTTCTTTTTTTTTTTTTTTTTTTTTTTTTTTTCTAAAAAAGAAGGAACAGAGAAGGGGGTCAGGTGAGGATATTCCCTCAAAGGCCCAGTCCTCTGTTCTTAACGCTACCTCGCTATCGCGGGAAATGGCAAATAGTATGAAAGAAAAAAAGATATATGTTTGGTGTACTCCTCATTTGTTAGTAGACTCATTTATATTTTTTTTTTCACATTATACTTATATAGAGTCTGTACAAGAAACTGCCTGCTCGAGCCCAAGGTTATGCGTGGAAATTAGTGTTCAGCACATCACAACATGGCTTCAGCTTGAACTCTTTGTACCGAAAGATGGGTGAAGTGGAGACTCCTATCATGCTTTTCATCCAGGATACCCACCAAAATGTAAGTTTTTTCTATTCATATTTATATTCTGTTATTATTTGTTATACTTTGTCCCTGTCTCCCGTATTAGTGAGGTAGCACAAGGAAACGTATGAAAGAATGGCCCAACCCACCCACATACACATACATATACATACACAGACACACGTTTATACACATGTACATATTCATACTTGCTGTCTTCATCCATTCCCGTCGCCACCCCACCACACATGAAATGGCACCCCCCCCTCCTCCTGTGTGTATGCGAGGTTGTGGTAGGAAAAGACAGCAAAGGCCACATTTGTTCACACTCAGTCTCTAGCTGTCATGTGTGATGCACCAAAACCACAGCTCCCTTTCCACATCCAGGCCCCACAAAACTTTCCATGGTTTACCCCAGACACTTCACATGCCCTGGTTCAATCCATTGACAGCACATAGACCCTGGTATACCACATCGTTCCAATTCACTCTTATTCCTTCCATGCCTTTCACCCTCCTGTATGTTCAGGCCCCGATCACTCAGTCTTTTTCACTCCATCTTTCCACCTCCAATTTGGTCTCCCACTTCTCTTCATTCCCTCCACCTCTGACACATATATCCTCTTTGTCAGTCTTTCCTCACTCCTTCTCTCCATGTGACCAAACCATTTCAGTACACCCTCTTCTGGTTTCTCAACCACACTCTTTTTATTACCAAACATCTCTCTTACTCTTTCATTACTTACTCGATAAAACCACTTCACACCACATATTGTCCTCATACATTTCATTTCCAACACATCCACTCTCCTCCGCACAACCCTATCTATAGCCCATGCCTCGCAACCATATAACATTGTTGGAACCACTTTTCCTTCAAACATACCCATTTTTGCTCTCTAAGATAACATTCTCGCCTTCCACACATTCTTCAACGCTCCCAAAACCTTCTCCCCCTCCCCCACCCTATGACTCGCTTCTGCTTCCAGGGTTCCATCCGCTGCTAAATCCACTCCCAGATATCTAAAATACTTCACTTCCAAAAGCTTACTTATTGATACCAAGTTATTTTTAATAACTTGTGGTCTAACCCCTACCTGATGAGTCCCTGTTTTTGTCACGAATTTAGTTAGAGTGATCGTATTTCTAGGATTAATTAATCACTTCATGTTCTTAAGATCTTTATGACATTTTTGCAATATTTATGTATATTAAAAAAGATATGTTAAAATGATGCCAGTTTCTTATGAATGCAGGAGTATTTTAGATGTATTATGATTGTATGGAAATGCACAATAATAGCAGTGCATGAGTTAATTGGGCAGAAATCATGAATTATTCTGTTAGATAGAACAAGATGACATATTATTTGCTTTTCAGCAAATAGTAAAGGGTTGATGAGAAAAAATATTCATATGGAGGAATGGGAATAGATATTGGGGAAAACTGAAGGTGATGAGGAAAGATAGCAAATGTTTGTGTAAGAAAAGTAGGTGTCGTTGAAGAGCTGTGTGTGTACTTGTGATTTGACTGTAATTTTTAGAGAACAGCTTTTCTCTTTATTGTAGCAAAGAGATATATGGGGTGTAAATAGACATTCCTTTTTTGTTATATTTAAAGTGTCACTCATTGAGTGATTGCCTTAATCATTGCTGAAATTAAGTATGTGAGCACTGTTGGAAAAAAAGTGAGTTGATTGTAGTGTTTTAAAGAAGATTCTTAACCTTTTCATCATACATTTTTTCTGAAAAGATAACTTCCCTGTATGTAAAAACGAAAACATCCAAGAAAATTTCCCAACAGAAGAAAATACCACAAAAAGCATTTTCCTTTCCTCCATATTGGTATGAGAGAGTGTTCCAGTGATGATTGGCAGGCCCGTGTTGCAGCATGGATGCTTATTTTCTATGTAATGTATGGTGATTTATGAGGCATGAATTCATGCATCCCAGCAAATATCCTTTAATAGTTTAAATATTTTTTATATTTGATACGCATTTTTTATGAATAGTACATGTATGTATGTAATGTCTCCATATGTGCATGTTTATGTGCATATGTGGGCATATATATATATATATATATATATATATATATATATATATATATATATATTTTTTTTTTTTTTTTTTTTTTTTTTTTTTTTTTTTTTGCCGCTGTCTCCCGCGTTTGCGAGGTAGCGCAAGGAAACAGACGAAAGAAATGGCCCAACCCACCCCCATACACATGTATATACATACGTCCACACACGCAAAATATACATACCTACACAGCTTTCCATGGTTTACCCCAGATGCTTCACATGCCCCGATTCAATCCACTGACATCACGTCAACCCCGGTATACCACATCGCTCCAATTCACTCTATTCCTTGCCCTCCTTTCACCCTCCTGCATGTTCAGGCCCCGATCACACAAAATCTTTTTCACTCCATCTTTCCACCTCCAATTTGGTCTCCCTCTTCTCCTCGTTCCCTCCACCTCCGACACATATATCCTCTTGGTCAATCTTTCCTCACTCATTCTCTCCATGTGCCCAAACCATTTCAAAACACCCTCTTCTGCTCTCTCAACCGCGCTCTTTTTATTTCCACACATCTCTCTTACCCTTACGTTACTTACTCGATCAAACCACCTCACACCACACATTGTCCTCAAACATCTCA
Source organism: Panulirus ornatus (assembly GCF_036320965.1). Lineage (NCBI taxonomy): Eukaryota > Metazoa > Arthropoda > Malacostraca > Decapoda > Palinuridae > Panulirus > Panulirus ornatus. The sequence goes on along the minus strand of NC_092224.1, from coordinate 29,853,573 downwards.
TTTCCAGCACATCCATCCTCCTGCGCACAACTCTATCCATAGCCCACGCCTCGCAACCATACAACATTGTTGGAACCACTATTCCTTCAAACATACCCATTTTTGCTTTCCGAGATAATGTTCTCGACTTCCACACATTCTTCAAGGCTCCCAGAATTTTCGCCCCCTCCCCCACCCTATGATCCACTTCCGCTTCCATGGTTCCATCCGCTGCCAGATCCACTCCCAGATATCTAAAACACTTCACTTCCTCCAGTTTTTCTCCATTCAAACTCACCTCCCAATTGACTTGACCCTCAACCCTACTGTACCTAATAACCTTGCTCTTATTCACATTTACTCTTAACTTTCTTCTTTCACACACTTTACCAAACTCAGTCACCAGCTTCTGCAGTTTCTCACATGAATCAGCCACCAGCGCTGTATCATCAGCGAACAACAACTGACTCACTTCCCAAGCTCTCTCATCCCCAACAGACTTCATACTTGCCCCTCTTTCCAGAACTCTTGCATTCACCTCCCTAAGAACCCCATCCATAAACATATACATATATATATGTGTATATGAATGGATGCGTCATTCTTTATCTGTTTCATGGTGCTACCTCACTGACGTGGGAAACAGTGATTATGTAAAATAGATAAATATATAAATAAATATTTACAGAGATAGAAATTCTTTACTGTAATTTTTGTGAAAAAGGTCATGAGTGCTTGGGGCCTGAGCATGCAGGAGGGTAAAAGGTGTGCATAGGACAGAGAATTAGTAAAATTTGGTATACCGGGGATGATGCCATGCAGTTAATGGACTAAACCAGGGCATATGAAATAGCCAGGGAAAACCACAAAAAGTGTCTGTGGTTTTGGTGCATTACATACGACATGGAGAATGGATGTGAGCAAATGAGGCCTTTTTCTTTGTTCCAGGCTCTTCCTCACTAATCTGGTAAGTATTATACAAGTATGAGAGAAGAAAGAAAAAGGTCATTAATATATATTTCAAAGTACACCCTTCTTGTTATTGTCGTCAAAAATATAAAATAGCACATGTGAAGTTGTTTCTAATCCTGTAAAATTGTTTGCAATAGTCATCCTGTATATCATGCATTGTGAAATGATTGTGTAGTTACACTTTCTTTGAGAGTATAGAGGTGGCTATGGAATCATATATCAGCTGGGAATTTAAACAAGTTGCGAAGGTTTAGACTCGTGATGGTGACAGTGCATTATACTACGTATAACTGAGGTAGTGGCATGGTGCAATAAAATGGTTGATCCGTCACTCTATATGTGTAGTTATCGGATGTATAGAAAGATCAGGAAAGTTTTTTACCTTATATAATTGATCATAGGCTCTTTGTTCATAAAGGTAGTGAGTGTTAACATATCAGTATAGTATTTCTGATCATTGATTTTAATATTTTCAAGATGAATGATGATAGTGCATAAGTGTTCTTTCAGTAAAAGATTTTCCTTTCAGATATTAAATTTAAACATTTTTTTTCAGGTCTTTGGTGCTGTGGTTTCTTGCTCCTTACATGTAAGTGAACTCTACTATGGTACTGGGGAGTCCTTCCTCTTCTCATTCCATCCAGAGTTCCAGGTGTTTCCTTGGACAGGAGAAAACACTTTCTTTGTCAAAGGCAACAATGAGTCTCTCATTGTTGGAGGTGGCGAGTAAGTTCTCAGACTTTTTAAGTTTTTTATGATTAAAGCTTTTCAGGTTTCAGATGAATTACAGAACATCATAGATTTCTGTACTGTACTTTCACACTTGATTAAAGTAAAATTGTACATGTGTACTTGAACCCCCTCCCCTCTCTCTCTCTCTCTCTCTCTCTGACACATCGTTAAATGTGCCTGAGTGTTTGGTCGAGGTGCTATACAAAGTCAGAGAGTCCTGGAGAGAAGAGGTGGTGAAAGCCTTGTGTAAGACGAAATGTGGCAAGGTGGCAGGAGTGGATGGCATTACAGTTAAATTGATAAAGAAAAGGGGTGACTCTATTGCTGATCGGTTGGTAAGGATTTTCATTGGTATGTATGGGTCATGGTAAGGTGCCCGAGGATTGGTGGAGTGCATGCATAGTGCCATTGTCTAAAGGCAAAGGGGATAAAGGTGAGTGTTCAGACTACAGAAGTCTTGAGTTTTTTTTTTTAGTATACCTGTTAAGTTGTATGGGAGAGAATTGATTTAGAGCAGAGGTTCCCAAACCTGGGGTACATAGGGGTCTGAGAGTATAACCATGGTGTATGCTGCTGTACATTGTACACCATGAGTAATATAGAACATAAGCAATATAGAGCACCCTCATTACAAATCAACTGATGAGGAGAGCATCCAACTAGGCAAGCTCTCCTCCCTTTTTCTTTCATGTTACAAAGTTACATATATGTAGCACTTCAAAATTAATTTTTTGGAGTACATGGAAACCTGTCAGAATGCCCAAGGGGTACAGAGGAACAAAAAGGTTGGAAACCCCTGATTTAGAGGGTAAAGGCACTTATAGAGCATCAGATTTATGGGAGCAGTATGGTTTCAGAAGTGGTAAAGGGTGTGTGGATCAGGGAGGTACATGCAAGAGTCTTGAATAGAGAGAGAAATATGCAGTCTTTTGGGGATGAAAGGGCCTGGGAAGTGATTCAGGTGTTGTTTGCTGATGATACAGCACTGGTGGTAGATTCAAGTGAGAAAATGCAAAAGTTAGTGATCAAGTTTGGAAGAGAGTGTGAGTTTGAATGGAGAAAAATTGGAAAAGTGAAGTGCTTTAGATATCTAAGGGTGTACATGGCAGTGAATGCAACCATAGAAGTGGATGAACCAATAGGGGGCAAGATTGTGTATTTACAGCGGATTTACAAGAAGTGAAAAATAGATACAGAATATTAGGAGAGTGGTCACAGCGGTCAGGAACATGCGTAGTTTGCACAGATGCTCCTCGACTTACGATGGGGTTATGTTCCAATAAACCTGTCGTAAGTAGAAAATACATTTGAGGAGGCAGGAGAAAGATGAACATTTTGTAAACATGATGGGATGCAAAAACACAAAACAAAAAATGAAAAAAAACACTGGGAACATAGTACACTGAAGAGTAACAGTTGTTTACACTTGTGATCCTGTGGCTGACTGGAAGCCACGGTTACTGCACATATCATGAGAGTATTGTACCCCATATCAGTGGCCCAGGAGAAAGTCAAAATTCCACATTCCAAGTCAGGTTTTTACTGAATGTGTATTGCTATCGCACCATCTTAAAGTTGAAAAATTGTCAAACCATTATAAGTTGGGATCATCTGTATTGTTGATTGTTCAGTCAGGCTGTTCTACTCATGTATCACCCAGGACGAGGAACCAGAGGACTGACACAGTATTTATATGGTGCCCATGTGTGAAAGCAAAGGGAACAAAAGTAAGCATTCACAGTATAATGGAATAAGCCTTTTAAGTACACCTGGTAAGTTGTATGGTAGAGTGATGTTTGAGAGGTTGATGACATGCACAACATATGATTGTGGAACAATATGGTCTTAGTAGAGGTAGAGTTTATGTTGCCACATGTTTGCTGTGAAGAATATGCTTGAAAAATACCTAGAGAAAGAGTTATTTGTGTGGAGCATTCATGGATATGGAGAAAGTAAATTATAGGATTGATAAGGATGCCATAAGTAAGATTTTCTGGATATATGAGATGAATGGAATGCAAGTATGCAAGGAGAAGGATGAGTGGTTTTCAGTGAAGATGGATCACCATATAGAAAGTATGATGTTACTGTGACAGTTTGTGTTTATGGACAGAGCAAGGGGTGGGTCTGCAGTATGCAGAGTTTGGGTTGACACATCTTTGGTGTTGCACTCCAGAGAGAAACACTAGAAGCTGTTGACAGAGCTTGGGAGTGCATGTAAAACAAGGAAGTTGAAAGTTAATTTGAACAAGGTAAGATAATGCAATTGGGAGGACCTAAAGGAAGTAAATTACTGTAGGCTACAGGGAATGAATGTTGCATTGGATGGAACCATAGATAGTTGAAGTGAGTCTTAGGAAGAGGGGTTTAAAGTCTTGGGTATGTGGAGTGCATGGAAGAAGGGTTCATGATCTGCAAAGGTAAAAATGGGTGTGCTTAAAGGTAGTGTCATACCCACAATTTTTTATCGATACAATTCATAGGCACTGAATGTAAAGGAAAATAGGAGGATCCGTGTGATTGAAATGAAATATCTTGGGATGATATAATGCAGCATGATGCTTGATGATCATGTGAAATACATCATCATCAGGGAGGGGTATGGTAGTGAGTATAGTCCAAATGAGAGAGAGCTGTTGAAGGATAATTGAAGTGATTTAGGCATTACACAATGTAATTTGAAATGTAACAGACCATTAGGTGCTTTTGAGGCTCTTTATAGTGGAAGATATCAGAAACTCACAGATTCATGTGGTAAAAATTAATGGGTATGCAGATGATTCAAAGTGAACCTGCAAACTGTGACTGAGGAGGCATAAATAATGTAAGTCAATACTGTTGAAGAAAAAATGCTTCTTATTCAAGGTAAAACACTTGTCCAAGAGTTTGTATCCATTACTACAAGTGAAATCAGTTGAATCAAGTCTAAAGTAACTTGTTATATCAAGATTATCAAAGCCTCTGATAATGTGAATACTTGTATTAGATCTCTTTTTAACCCTTGTTTTTCGAAGTTGAACAGATTCAAGTCATATAGTTGGCTTGCATAGGATGTCTTTCCCAGCCCAAGCATGATCCTGGAAGCTTAACACTGCATTCTCTCCATTCTATCTATTTCTGTTTTTGGTAAGGTGACCAAAAGTTAAAAGAGTACTCTTGATGGGAGCAAAGCAGTGAATTGTAAAGAGTAAGGATGATTTCCCTAGATGTAAATTTGAAGGCCCAGCAAATAAATCCAAGAAGCTCTTTTTTTCACTGCTTCTGTGCACTGCTTACTTGGTTGTAGGTCACCAGAGATTATGCCCAAGTCTTTTTCCTCTAACTTTTGCAGTTCAACAAAATTTGTACTGTAGCATGCTTTTTTGTTTTTACCACCAACATGTAAATCTTTACAACCTATGAGACCAGCCCATCAGTATCTCATTGTCAGTTTGAGGGTAAGTGAAAGGACATAGAAAGAGACAGAAAGAGAATCTTTGTTTCAAAAGTGCAAGGAGTAGGGAGAGAGAAAGACCTTGTAAAAAATGGATGGATGAAATAAAGGAGAGTGGCTTGTAAGGGCTTGATCAGTTTGTTGGGTCCGTGCATTACCTTGTTAGGATGAATTAGAGCAGTTTGATATATGGGAGAGATGACATGCTGGTAATTGGTTGAACCAGGAAATATGGAGCAGTCAGAATAAACTATGGAGTAGTATGGCAACCCTGGCTGTGAATAGTAGGCTCAGGTTTTGGTACATTGTGCTTAACAGATTGAACCTGAATTTATGTTGATCAGACTGTTTATATTCTGTTCCTGATGCTACCTTGTGAAGACTGGAAAGGCATCAAGACCGTTTATCTTTGCTTTTTCAAATATATGCTTACTAATTTGTATGTAATTTTCAGTGGTAACTTTGGCCTCTGGTTAGATGGGGATCTTTACCAAGGAAGGACACAGTCTTGCAAGACTTTCGATAACCCACAGCTGACTGACACTGAAGATTTCATCATCAAGTCTGTAGAATGCTGGTGCTTTGAGTGAGATCCATACACAGTTTGCCAGTGGTTTTAAAATGTGATTCCAGTGCCCCAAGCCCTGAGTGGCAATTTGCTTGCAGCAAGACCCTAAGCCTGGCGCTGTGGGAGCAGGAACCCGCCATGTGGTAGGAGGTTGTGCTGCAGCTCATCATGTGGTAATTTGGAAAATGTTGATTGCCAATGTTTGTGGAGGGATTATGCAAGAGTTATATCAGTGAAGTTTTGAAAGTTATATATTTTCTTCTCCAAAAATAGCTTTCCCTTCAAAAAAATGGATTATTTAAAGATACTTTAGTAAAGTTATTACTCTGGTTTGCTTGGATAGTCTTTTATTCCATTCCATTTTATCTTACTGATGTAAGTTCTTATGCATTTGTTTATATTTCTAGCAAATATTGTTTTATCACTAATCACTAAAATGTTTTGAGATTGCATGATAATTGTGGAAGTTTTAGTATCTTGGGGCTTGTCTCATCTTTTGGATATCTTTATCATACTTTATACTAGATTTTGACTTATAACTGAATCTCTTATTATTTTGTTTATTAAAGGTAAGCTCTTTGCTTTAAGAGGAACAACATGTTTTATGTACCAGATATGGAAAGAAGATTAGAGATGAACAGTTCGGTCAAGCTAATAGAATTCTTATTTCTCATGCTTGCTAGCAATTGAACACATCACTTAAGTTTCATTTGTTTTGTGTAGACCCATGTCATGCCTTTTCTTTTTTAGGAAATTATCATTGTTAACTTATGAGTTGGTCAGTGTTAATGTAATAAGATGAAACATTTGTATCTGATGCGGACTTGTTTACTTATTGCATATGTTCATAAAATTTACCAAGCTTCCTCTCCTTTTTTGTTGGGTAATGTTTTCCCTATTAACTTTTGTTTTCATTACATGGGACCTGATGTAAGGAGGAGTGATATATACCACCCCCTGAGAGCATACATGAAGATGTTCTCCAATCTGGAACTTCCACAAAACATTATTTGATGCTGATGCTTTGCTGTTTCCAAGCATAGAGTCTGATGAATGATGCTGTCAGCTAATTTAAGCCTTAGATAGTGCTTTAAAAAGGCAAATTTTAGAAAATTAAGCCTTATAGTGATCCCATGCTGAAGATTTGATATCAGTCTTTGCTGTAATAGGGTAAGCAGCAAAAGTTGGACATAGTACTATGTATGACATGGAATAGTTTTCAGCTGGTATATGGTAGTCAGGCTGTTTTCAAAATGGATTGATGATTAGTTTGTTGCTCAATGAGAACAATCTTGAAGTGGGAAATAATTTTGAAGTGTAGGAATATGAGCTGTAGGTGATGTAACAATGGAAGATCAGAGTTTACGATTGAAATATAGTGACAGAAACTTTACGAATGGCAACAGGTGAATTTCAGCATCTTAGCAAGAGATGGAAAATGTAAGAGCTTCAAGTAAAGATACTGAGTATTTTTCCATTCTGAATACAGGTGTACTGAACTTTGCCATTTGGTAGTCAAATGTAATTGGTGACACTAATCATAATGTTACCCTACCATGTTGTTGTGGTAGTACTGGACTGAGCCTAATTTTTGTGAAGTAGGTAAGGTAAAGGTTGGGAAATGGGAATTTAGACCATCCTTCTAATATATCATTTTACCTTTGCAGTCTTTATTTGATAAGTATCAACTCTTAGTCACTGGGGACTGATATGTGGAAAGTATAGAGTGCTCGGTTTTGATGCCATTGCTATTATGCACATATGGTTAAGATCCATCTTCACGTTTGATGGATGTTATTTTATAGCCATGGTATATGATGAGAGGAAGTAGGAGCCTTGTTAAACTTGTTTTGAGCAAAGAATGAAAAAGGAAATCCATACTGACTAAACAGAAAGACATAAGGAATAAAGGATAAATGATCATCTTTGTTCTATGTGTCTGTAATTGTGAACTTCATGTACATAAGATCATGCCATCACAAAAAGGTATGTACCTACTAAAGGCCATCATACTACCACACACCTGTGCTTTATTCTTTTGTCCATACTCTGTAAACCCTTGCTTCGGTAGCTCAGCTATCTTCTTTGTGTCACATTTCATTTCTGTCTTTACGTTTTTTGTAAAGCTCACTCACCTACATTCTACTTTTCAGTTAATTGTATATTGACATGAACACATTATTACCTTGTCTTTTACCCTCCATGCACCATTAAGTTCTGTAACTTCCAGTAATTCTTAGAATCATTTTTACTCTTTATGATCTTGTTTACAGTGAATTATTTAAGTCCTATCTGTATCAGGATGTAACCAATGGGTCTTAAAAGTAGATAGTCTGTGATGTTAGTGCAGTTGAAAGCACTCCCAAAGTCAGTCATCATTTTGTAAATGATGACTTTTGCTTGAAATTTTAGCCAGTAGCACTCATATTCATAAATATATTATCACCTTCCAGAAAGCTATTGATAACCTCATTTGATAAAGGCTTTAATTGTGGCTGTAACTGATTCAAGGTGTTCCACACTAGAAGACAACTGAAGCAAGTAGAACTAGATTGCTTTAACAGATGCCATATGATGGAAAACTTTTATTTCACATTCATTTTATCTTAACAGTAAAATCTGATTTTATTACAATGGTTTTTGGAAAAAAAAAAATTAGTTAATCCTAACTTATCTATTTGGTATTTGACATGGATGGAGTCATAAGACATTCTTGAAAGGTAAGGTGTATTCATTGTGTACTTCATGTGGGTCCTTCATTATGATGCTCTAATAATGTTTGCCAGTTATATGAAAAAGTACATAAAGAGTTGCTTCTATCTTGAGATAGTGACATTGTTAAAATTAAGATAATTTTGTTTTGTGTAGTTGTTTTAGGCCCCATATTGACCTTTCATGCCATGTAGAGAAGATTCATTTTGATTTTTTTTTCATACTACATGGTTAGATTACAAGTAGCCTTACAAAGTTATAATAGTAAGTATTAATTTTTTTTTTATCCCTGATTGCTTTTTGCCTTTGTGAGGGATTGTCAGGAACAAATGAGCAGTTTGCACAAAGCCACTCTTTAGCTGTCATGTATAATGTCCTGAAACCAGAGCCTGCCACCTACAGCCATCTGAAACCAGAGCCTGCCACCTACAGCCAAGGTCCATAGAGCATTCTTTGGTTTGCCCCATTAACAGCACATTGCCTCCCATAAACCACATTGATACATACTCAGCTTTCCCTCTCCCAAAAATATGACATTTACTAAACATGTACTTAATGACTAGATTTGGCAAATGCTAAACAATGGCCATCCCAACATAGTGCCAATTTCTATCTTTCTAGACATGCATCCATCTGAAACTACACTACCCTGGCACATATGAGTAATACTTTCTCATTTGTGTCCTATACACCTTTTGTCTGCTATAAAAAACCACAAACACTGATTCAACATATCACAGGACCCTTCATGCCAAAGATAAAACTTCAATTTTAAAGACACTAAATGCTTACTCCCTTATAGCCTGCAAGCGCCTCACACAGACAAACTTACCACACTTTTTGACCTTGCTAGGACAGGAAAGTAAGTAATTGCACTGTCATCTATATTCCATGAATATTTATTGCTGAAATTTATGTGATTTCAGTACTTTGGCATACAGCTTTAAATTGTGCTTCAGAAGGTATGATAAAAGTAGCTTACAGCACAATCTGGAAAGAGCACTAATTTAACAGTTATCTGTGGATTTATTGTGCTAGGTTAATGGCAGTCTGTAAATCATGGTTTCCATTTTATTCCCCTTCATCCACAGTGTAGTATATAAAAGGATTTCCAGTGTCATCTTTGCTCTTATGTATGGTTAAGTTTGGCTTTGAAATTACCGTTTTCTCTGTTAAGGTTATATAATGTCTTTAAAGGATGATTATAGCATAAAGTTGGTCTGCCAGATCTAGTTAATTTTTGATATTGTAATTCATGTGTTTATTTATAGCAGTGTTACCCTGTCTTTGGTAGCTCTTTGCTGTGCTTTTCTTTCATTGCATAAGAAATCTAGCATTCTGTATTGTGCATATTATGCTTCTTTCCACATTCAGGTCTTTTTTTTTATTTTGAATGATGATTTGATATTGATATTGCACATTAAAGAACGAAAGTTATGATAAGATGTGTTTTTGTTGTCTTGTTCCTGGGTATATCTTTCTATTCATGACTGGTAGTATTCCATATCTTTGTATTTCACTGTTTATAGGACTTTTGGTTACATGGAATGGATGTTGATGGTTTTGCATCAACTTACTGTTGCTTTTTGCTCATAAGTGCTTGTTGAATATTTAAGGTGTGACATGATATAAATATTTGAGTGTAGAAAAGTTTGAGACACTGACCAGATAAAGGTTGTTAGATAATGATATACAAAGTATAGAGTAATAAATGTTCTATTTTGGTAGATTTGTTGTTCTTGTGAATATATTGTGTAATTAGTAAACTATGCTATAATCTTTGTAAGCAGAAAACATTGCAAGAAATGTATGGCAACACCAGCAGATTTTAGCTAGAAAGTGTATCAGTAAAGTTTCATTTAATTTACAGTATATTCAGAATATTTGATTGTGTTCAGTAATGTTCTTCATTATAGATTTAGTGAGTTTTGCTTTTGCTTTAGATAAGAAAGATCCCTTATTAATGCATACATGGTGGGTTTGAACCATGGCTAGGCCACATATTGATTTTTATATTGGTATGTATTTAGTGATGAAAATCAAATGAAATGTGGTACTGTTTATAGAAATAGGCAACAGAAACTCTGCTTACAGTGTTGTGATGTCAGTAAAACTATATTAGTTTTACTAGACAGATTTGTATCCTCTCCTGTGTTTCGTGCTGTACATGCTAACCCTTTTGCAGCTGTTCCATTATTTTATATAAAGAAGTCATGATAAAACACTTTAAAAAAATTTGTTATGGCTTTTAAATTTTAGTACCTTGATGAAAGATGCTTAAACTTCAAGCTTTGTTGTTTTTTATTTGTGCTGGTGTTTACTGTTTAAAAGGACTCAAAAACGGCAATAGTAGTGCTTATGAGGCTTATTTGGGGAATTCCCTTCAGTTACCAATGGACTTGCAGAAGTGAACTGAAAAATCCAGATTAGTTATTATTGCAAGTATGCAAATCCAGTCAGTTGGAAAGAATTGCAACATCCCACCCTTCATAAAGCAGGATTTTATATTTAAAACCATCATGAATGATTGTTTCCATTTACGAAGGATGAACTTTACATGTCATAGTTTAGTTGTGACAAAATTGCCAAGTTTGACTGAAAATATTATTGTTAACATGACCTCAGAATGGTAAGCAATATAAAAGTTACATTATACTATTTTTTCTCTGTGTTATGCAAGATGGATGAGAAATGTGTACATATTGTGTAGGTTGTAAAGTTGACAATGTAAGAATGTGGTAGGGATGCTAATGATACACAGTTTAGTAATATTTACAATGCAAATTAGTCATTATAAGAGAAATCAACTGTAGAACTTGTGTTTCAACTGACCATAAGGTGTCATGGATAAACACAATTGCATAAACAAGCGATACAACTTAACTCTGTGGCTTGTGCTGATATCTCAGGCAGAATTTGCACTTGTGCAAACATTAACTCCCATTTACTCGTATTAACTAAAAGTTTCAGGTGAGGTGGATTTCTCCATTTGAACCAGGTGCTTGTGAAATAACTATTGGTTATACCTATGAGCATTAAAAAGTAATCCCACCTATTTAGCTTTTCTTGTACTTTATTTGCATTCTTTTAGTTATTGTGATTATATATATATATATATATATATATATATATATATATATATATATATATATATATATAATACAGATCCCTGTATATAGTTTGAAATAAAGTATATATTGCAAGGTGTTTGGGATTATTCCTACTGCATGCTTTGGGATACATCAGAGCTTCCTTTATAAGTTGAAGATTTATATTAAATTTTCACTCATGTAATTATTTCCTTACATGTACTCCATGTGAGGCATTATCAGTTGCTAGATTTTAACATAATGAAGTTGGTAAAAGCACATTTTCATAGGAATGATATATCAGAGAATATGGAGGTGTTTCTTTTATCTTGATTTTAGAATGAATGTAAGCATTCATTTGATACCAGTAGTTTGCAGTTAGTTCATCCAAACATGCATTATTCTGGCTTAAGTTGAATTTTAACCTAGGAGAGGGATGAGACAAAAGTCATGTAGAAAAGCTTTGAAACTTTTTTCTCCGCTGTAATGCTTTGTTTTCACCCATACTTTTCCTCAGACTATTAAAAAAATGTTTCACGTGGTTTGGTATTCATCATTGCTCTCACCAAGTTTTACTATTTCTCTTGTTTATTTTTGAATTGATCGCATATAAAGTTTTCCCTCTGCTGTATCCCATGCAATTTAGGAAATGTATGACTACAAGTGAACCATATTTACATCGTGTATTCAATCTCATTTCCTCCTTATTTTTTGAAGAAAAATGAGCTTAATCATGAATGAGTATGTGTGAATGTTGTTTACATATATACAAATATATAGGTATGATACACATTTGTGTGTACATATGCATATATTTGTATGTGGTTTTATTCAATCACATTTTAAGAATAAAAGACCACATAAAGGGTATAGGATTTTAAGGAAAACTAAATTGCAGTAGCATTATGTGTTCATAAAGTTATCTTGCAAGTTGAAAGGGTATCCTCTATTGTAGCAACTGTATAATGATAGTATAGTCAGCAAGTATAATATATATAAATATATATATATGAATGTAGCTATATATGTATACATTTGTAAATAGAGAAAGTTACTGTGTGGATGTCAATGTTTGTATGAATAAAGCTAATCAACTTATATCATTTGTATATGTTTCCAGTTTTTAGACTGACATGATTCATTGAGCTTTTTACACATCACATTTTATTCGTCTTTTCCATTTTATATTACTTTAAATATTTTACTCTAACCGAATGCCTAGAGACAAATCTGTGTTACCTTGTTTTTCCAAATATTTTACTCTTCCTGAATACCTAAAGACCACAAGTTAAAACAATCGTTTCGTCATGTTCTTATATCCCTAGAATGAACACTTTACCTGTTTATATGCAAATGTTGCAGACTATGGTATAAAGTCACTAGCTTATCTAGTGCTTTTTGATTTTGAATATACGAAGAAAAATTGAGATTAAATATTTAACCAGTCCCTAAGTTCCATAAGTGATCCATATCGCACATTTGCCAACATTCCTTTACATTATATTCACCACCTGTGAAAAATTTTTAATTTTTAGAAAACTTGGTGAGAGTTCTCATTTATCCACATCTTTCCATACCTATACTGAACTTTGCCAGCTCATGATTGGAATGAATTTTTGTGAAATTATCCATCGTTATCCTGAGCTGAAGTTTAGAGGAAGTTGAACATTTCTGTTCAGAAGTAACACTCGGCTTGACCTCAGATTCATTTTCATCATTGTTGAGATCAGTGTTTATATCTAATTTTCAGCTCAGGTGTCAAGATGGTTTTGATTCATACATCTTTATGACGTAAAATTTATTCATATCACTTGTTCTGCTAAATCCTCTGATAAGTGTCAAACTTGGTGAGAATAGGAATTTCGTTAATCCTAACTGAAGATTCACATATGGTACAGAATCATTCTCATTGTTTGTCTTTGTATTCATTTATTCTTAATACTTAACCACCATCTTCCGTGTTAGCGAGGTAGTGCAAGTAAACAGACGAGGAATGGCCCAACCCACTCTCATACACATGTACATACACATAGATGCCCACACCCATGCATATACATACGTATACATTTCAACATATACATGCATATACATACGCAGACAAATACATATATACACATGTACATATCCATACTTGCTGCCATCATTCTTCCCTGTCGCCACCCCGTCACACACACAATAGTATCCCCCTCCCCAGTGAGGTAGCGCTAGGAGAAGACAAAAAGGGCACATTCGTTCACACTGTCTTTATCTGTCATGTGTAATGCACCGAAACCACTGCTCCCTTTCCATATCCAGGCCCCACAGACCTTTCCATGGTTTACTCCAGATGCTTCACATGCCCTGGTTCAATCCATTGACAGCACATCCACCCTGGTATACCACATCATTCCAATCCACTCTAATCCTTGCATGCCTCTTGCCTTCCTGTATGTTCAGACCTCAATTGCTCAAAATCTTTTTCACTCCATACTTCCAGATGGAAGGATGTTTATTTATTTATTTATTTTTTATTATACTTGACTGCTGTTTCGTGCATCAGCGAGGTAGTGCCAGGAAACAGAGGAGGAAAGGTCCATCCACTCTTATACACACATATATACATACACATACATATACACATCAACATGTACATTAATACACATACACAGCTATATACACGTGCAAATTCATACTCGCTTTCATCTGTTCCTGGTCCCACCACACCCCTCAGGAAATAGCATCGCCACTCCTTGTATCAGCAAGGTAGCACCAGGAAAACAGACAAAAAAGGCCATATTCGTTCATTCAGTCTCTAATTATGATGTGTACCACAACTCCCCTCAGACTTTTCCATAGTTTTACCCCAGACATTTCACATGCCCTGGTTCATTCAACTGACAGCATATCGACCCCAGTATACCATATTGTTCCAATTTACTCTATTCCTTTCACACCTCTCACCTTCCTGCATGCTCATGCCCCAATTGCTCAAAATCATTTTCACTCCATCCTTCCCTCTCCAATTTGGTCTCTTGCTTCTTGTTCCCTCCACCTCTGACACATATATCCTCTTTGTCATCCTTTCCTCACTCATTCTCTCCGTATGTCCAAATAATTTTAACACACCCTCTTCTGCTCTCAACACACTATTTATCACCACACATCTCTCTTACACTTTCATTACTTAATCAAACCACCCCACATCACATATTTGTCCTCAAACATTTCATTTCCAACACATCCACACTCCAAACAAACCTATCTATACCCCATGCCTCTCAACCATATAATTTTGTTGGAAATACTATTCTTTCAAACATACTCATTTTTGCTCTCTGAGATAACACTCTATCCTTCCACACATTCTTCATTGCTTCCAGAACCTTTGTCCCCTCCCCCACCCTATGACTCGCTTCCATGGTTCCATTCACTGCTAATTCCACTCTCAGATATAAAAAACACTTCACCTCCTCCAACCTTTCTCCATTCAAACTTACATCCCAATTAGCTTGTCCTCCAACCCTACTGAACCTAATAACCTTGCTCTTGTTCACATTTACTCTCAACTTTTTCCTTTCACACACTTCCAAACTGAGTCACCAACTGAATCACCCACCAGTGCTGTATCATCAGCAAACAACAATTGACTTGCTCCCCAGGCACTCTCATTCCCAACAGACTGCATACTAGCCCCCTCTCCAAAACTTTTATATTTACCTCCCTAACCACCCCATCCATAGACAAATTAAACAACCATGGAGATACCACACACACCTGCCACAGACAGACCTTCACTGGGAACCAGTCACTCTCCTGTTGTCCTACTCGTACACATGCCTTACATCCTTGATAAAAGCTTTTCACTACTTCCAACACCTTACCTCCCACACCATATACTCATAAGACCTTCCACAAAACATCCATCAACCCTATCATCTGCCTTCTTCAGATCCATAAATGCCACATACAAATCCATATGTTTTTCTAAATATTTCTTTTATATGTTCTTCAAAGCAAACACGTGATCCATGCCTCCTCTACCACTTCTGAAACCACACTGCTCTTCCTAATCTGATGCTCTGTACATGACTTCAACCTGTCGATCAATACCCTCCCATAAAATTTTCAAAGAATATTCAACAAACTTATTCCTCTGTAATTTGAATACCTGTCTTTATTCCCTTTGTACAGTGGCACTATACATTCATTCCACCAATCCTCTATCAATTCACCATGATCCATTCATCCACTGAATATCCTTACCAATACCAATACCATCCAAACCCTCTGCCTTGCCGGATTTCATCTCCAGCAAGGCTTTTACCACCTCTTCTCTCCACCAAACCACTCTCCCTGACTCTCGCTTCGGACACCAACCTGACCATAACCCCCTACATTTGCCACTCTTATCAAACACATTCAACAAACATTCAAAGTACTCACTTCATCACTACCTGTTCACCAATGTTTCCGTTTGTTCTCATGTTACGCACATTATTTACCTCTATCCAAAACATCTTTTTATTCTCCCTAAAGTTTATTGGTACTGTCTCAACTCTCATTTGCCCTCTTTTTCAACTCTTGCACCTTCCTCTTGACCTCCTGTTGTTTTCTCTCATACATTTAGTCATTTGCACTCATTTCTTGCAAGTATGGTCCAAGTGTCCCTCTTTTCTCTTTCACTAACAACTTTACTTTTTCATCCCACCACTTGCTACCCTTTGTAATCTGCCCACCGCCCACCTTTCTGATGCCACATGCATCTCTTGCACATGATATCACTGCTTCCTTGAATACATCCCATTCCTCACTGACTTCCCTCACATTCTTTTGCTCTAAACTTTTGCCATTCTACACTCAATCTCTCCTGGTACTTCCTCACTAAAGTCTCCTTTCCAAGCTCACTTATTCTCACCATTCTTCAACCTAACATTCTTTGAAAACCTTTACAAATCTTCACCCCACTCTCTTCAACCTAACATTCTCTGAAAACCTTTACAAATCTTCACCTCCACAAGATAGTGATCAAGCATCCCACCAGCTGCCCTTCTCAGCACACTAACATCCAAAAGTCTCTCTTTGATGCCTATCAATTGACACCATCTAATAATGCCCATTAACTATCTCTCCTACTTGCATACATATACTTGTGTATATCTCTTTTTAAACCAGGTACTCCCAATCACCAGTCTTTTTGCAGCACACAAGTCCACAAGTTCTTCACCATTTCCATTCATAACACTGAATACCCCTTATACATCAGTTATACCTTCAACTGCCACATTACTCACCTTTGCATTTAAATCACCCAAAACTGCTGACACGCTCACTCAGCTGCTCCCAAAACACTTGCCTCACAAGATCTCTTCTTATGACCAGGTGCATAAACACCAACAGTCACCCCTCTCTCTCTATTCACTTTAAGTTTTACCCAGATCAATCTAGAATTTACTTCCTTACACTCAATCATTATCTTCTCTCTAATTTTCTCTATCATTCTACCATTAGTTAGGTGCTCCAATGCCTCGTGCCCAAAATTATCCATATTTCAATCAAGCTTTCGACTTCACAGAGGCATCTACAAAAAAATGCTTCACAAAACTTGGGATATGAAATGTAAAATGCAGACAAAATGTATACAAGAAACACAGAAAAGCCCACAGTATATAGCACATAGAAAGTAAGGGGAAACTCTAATAATGATGCAAATCGACTATTTTGAAGGGCAATGAGAACTACTACCTAGATACAAAATATGGGAACAAAAATATAGAAACATTAGCTATTGAGGTAATGCAGAACAAAAACGCAGTAAGAATGTAGATAGTCCATCACTAACAACATTTAAGTTGGGCTAAGCGAATCTGTTATTGTCTGGGTGTGGAGCTGAGGTCAGGCTGGACTCGTCTGATTCAGACCTTTGTAACCCAGAACCGTTGTAAGGGAGAGTGATTAAAGGGTCACATGACACGGATTGACCTGGGTGCGTCTTGAACTCTTTTTTTTTTTTTCGCTTCTCACAATGATTTGGTTAATGTTAGGATGGGCTTCAAAATTACCTGGGGACATATTAAAGTTCTTAGTATTAGCATTCAATGACGATGCGTTTGGCATAATCAGCAGGGGTATAAAATAAGTGGATTTTCAAGATCTATGGGGGTAATCACTTTCATTACTTTAGCGATCGCATTTTTGTTATCATCCCTGCTTATTGAATGACTGTTACAGTTTTACCTATCTGGCCTATATATTTACATGCCTTGCATTTGACGGCGTAAACACTCCCAATTGTTGCATGATTTGGCCTACTATTTGTTAAGGTGTTATTGTACTGGAAAGCAACATTGCAAGCACTTTAGAACACGTCTTAGATTAGCTAAGTTAGAAAAATAGGGCAACAGCAAACATTTAGGCTAATCCATATTTGTCACATTTTTGTTACATGAAGCTTTATTCATACACCAATTGGGGTAATGTAACTGCCGAAAGATACGTCTCAAATGATTACATTCATCTACCAGGCCTATGGGATCACATATCCGTAGTGCTCCTAAAAACATAGACATAACTACAGGCATTTTCATAGAAGAATCATCTAATGAGAAATAATGAATATGCCTCTCAAGAGTTGGTAGGCCTCCTGTAGATTTTAAAGAACAAATGATCAGATTATTTATCAACACATCTAGAAAGAGCAGTTTGCCTTCTTTTTCCCATTCCATCTTGAATTTGATTGTTGGGTGGACGTTACTTAATTCATTAAAGAAAACATCACAATCTTGGGAGGATGGCCACAAGGACCACACATCATACACATAGATAAAACAGGCTTTCAGATGATTAGTTAAAATTTCAGTCTCAAAATATTCCATAAATAAATTACAAAGAATCGGACTAAGAGGGTTTCCCATGGCAAGACCAAATTTCTGTCTATAAAAATTACCTTCATGATCTTTCAAAGCTCAACTAAGTCGATGAAAGTTTTTATGGGCAGGGGCAAGTCATGGCTAAGATCATGCACTTTCTTCCTTAAATATGTAGTTGCATTAATGGGTACTTAACTGAGGTGCGATTCCACCTTCATATATATATATATATATATATATATATATATATATATATATATATATATATATATATATATATATATATCATACAAACCAACAACTAGGATCGAACCGGGACACCTGTGCCACAGGCGGGAATGATACCGTTTGGCTATGGGCCTGGATAATAGAAAATAACTATTCGAATACTATGTACTCGAATACCCTTCGTCTCACATTGGTGAGCAACGGGGTCTACACCGGTCATTTCCCAACAGGCGCACACAACCAGCAGATAGCATTTTACCGAACCTAACTGTACAACGCGGAGGTATATGAATATGAACAAAGTGCATAGGAACGAGCACCTTTATAGAACATACAAACCTCCAACACCCAGGATCGAACCCGGGTGTTTGTAGACCCGAGTCTTCATGAGAGAACCGTAATATGAAGAGGGAAGGACAAAAGAGTGAAAAGAATTCCATGACAGCCCATCCTCGTGTAGCTGGTCTTTACACAAAAAAACTGTGGGAAGCAGTAGCAAAACGCGTGCCACGGGTCCAAGCCCTTGGGGATGGGAACACGAGCAGACAACGGCACGAGAACATTGTCTAGAATAATCAATGATAAATGGTGGCACACACGGAGTAGTATCATCAACATCCTTGCATATGATCTCAGTAAGCTCATCTGATGGTACATGATGTGGGGGATCATAAGCACACTTCACCAGTGTAGGCAGAAAATCACTTTCAAGGGGAAGGAGATTTGCCGCAGTAGCAGAAAAAAAAAAGAAAAAGAGCATAGTTACTTAGTATATGCATACTGGCAAGTACATGATTTATGCATTTGCTCATCGTGAATTTTTACATTATGTATATAATTATGATTACAGCCGTGCAAGAATGGTAACGATAATCAAAGGAATGTAGTTGTTATTTGGGAAAGATGGCCTTACCCCTAGGAAAGATGGCCTTACCCCCGTCCCCCAATAGATTTTTTTTTTTATCACGAAATTATCGTGTTATTTTGAAAATGTCATCACTCAGAAAATCCGCACCTCTGTTCAGGAGGCACGAACATTTGTGAAGTGATTTTTGTGTGTGATGAAGGATGTAACGTGATTACAAATGTGATGGAGGAAGTATGTTGGACACAAAAAACGTAACAGAATGTCCCCTTCGTGATTTAATGAAAATTTTTGCCATCCTTGGCTACTAAATAAAATAATCTATAAAAAGTAGCCATTAAGATTTGAAATTCAATGATAATATTTAATATTCATGATAATGCATTTAATTTTCTGATAAAGCATATTGTATGTGTCATGTGCGCTAACAATTTTAGGTGCCGTGTTTTCGTGGTATCTGATGTTGGTATTCGCTGGCGGGTGACCAACACAATACTGGAACAGTGGGAGTAGTGTTATTAAATACCCATCATTCAATAGGTATTTTGTATTGGTAGTTTTAACATTTATTGTAATTAATAGTAAAATCAATACTTTTGGTAGATATTTAAGAACATTTTCATAAAATCCAATGACTGTGACATTGTTAAGAGATATTTGATAATCAATTTTGGATTTACACGAGCCTGAGTTAAATACGCCCACCAATTGTCAAACTCTAGTTTCCTAGTTGTCTGTTTAAACCCGGAATAGTATTGATAGTATTAAAGTTTATGGTCATAGTGACGTGAAAGTGAATCAACCCGCACCTTACAGTAAGCAGATTATAATTAATGTAAGTTTAGTTTTGCATTTTTGATTATAATAATTCCGCCTCCTGTTCTACATGAAATTGTCTTGAAACAGTTTTGTCGTCTGTTCTTGGTCCTAATTATTGTGTGTTTTTCTGGCTTAGTTGTTTATATTCTAGACGCGTTTAGTGAAGCTCCTTGTGAAGTATATGTGTTATTGGTCAGGAAATGGAAGTTGTTGGCATTTTGACGAAAGTGGTACCAGTGGATGTCTTCCACTTCGTGGAGTTGATATTAAGAAGGGGGGGGGGGGTTACCTGTAGCACATACCTCCAGAAGGCAAAGCCTCCAACGAGTGGGCAGGGCTTTGAATTAGGAAGTAAATGTGGGATGAAAACATTACACCAAGTCGTAAGAGTGAAGGGAATCGAACAATACCACTTTAGTCTAAATCTGTGAAGTAGAACTAGAGGAATACTAAAAAGCATTTCAAAATAATTCGTGACTGTCTTTACCATGCTTCATTGAAAGGTCGTTTGCAAATGACTGGCCCGTGGACAGCTGCAACACCAATCCACCTGGTCCTTGGTTGATTTATTTAGAGCTATATTTGTCTTATAGATCGATTACGAACTACACATATCTTCAGAAAACAAGATAATATACCCTTAGAGTTTAACAGTGGATGATTTTCTTTTTTGTTGTGGTGACACACTGCTCTAGCTGGCACTAGGCATTGTAATGTTCGAAATGTAAACATGAATGTAAACATGATAGAAACTGAATCTTGTAGATATGTTGAGCAAGTCCAGATATTTATGAATTTAAAGGGATTGAGTTTTTGCATAAGGGAATCTTTTCCATAGAGGATTATATTTTAGGATGATTATAGATTCTTAAACTCTCTGTTTACTTATTGAATCCATTGATGCATGGTGCCATCCACTGGAATGCATTTCAATATTGAGAAATTTTATCCATAACTAGATCTGTCATGTCCTGAGTAAGTTACCATTAGCAATAAGTGAGACTAGTATGCACCTGTTGGTGCTATTTTGCTTGCCTATAAACTTTTCTCATTTTGAAATAATTCTACTGCCAGTGAGAAACTATTCTATGAGTTTTTGCAGTTGATAATTTCATATGGTAGTTCATTCCAGGAGTCCAATGCTCCCTGTGGGAAGTACTTTCTAATGTTTTTACAAATTTGTTTCTAAAGATCTTGTAATTATTACCAATTAACACATTCCTGTTCTCTTGAAAGAACCTTGCACTAATGACGTTTTCCAATTTGTACCTATTTGTAGTATTTAGACGGGTAAGATATTCTTTTGATTTTCAAGTATTGGTATTTAACTCCACATTTTGCATGTCTCTTCCTTATTATCGAATGATAAGAAGTAACGGTGACAATCCAAAAACAACCCCTTAATTTCTTATTTGTACACCAAACAGCAATCCTGTAAGAATAGAACAAAGATTCCAAAGGTTGACCACTTACGTCCATCTTGTGATAGATTACTAATATCAGTTTGATACTCTGAAATCATAATTTGTTAATGGTTATTTCAGCATATTGTTACCAAGGGGCTTAGTAGTATTATTGATATACATTACAAATACATCATCATGGCCATTGAAAATACAGAATAATTCACTTATTCATCATTTGTTTTTTATTATGGTTTAACTGACATGCGAGATATTTTCCAATCCCTTTGTGAGAGGTGTGTGTGTGTATAATTACCTATTTGTACAGGTTGGGTAAAGAGTCATTACACTCACTGGGCCCTGACTTCTGAACTTTCAGTGTTATCAAGTAACCTTTTAAACCTTTGTAATCTGCCACCGTTCTTTGTCTCTGATTTTAGGTTATTCCACCCATCCACCAACCTAACACTAAACCAGTACTTCTAGACTTGCTTTTTAATGAACACTTTGTCATGGACCCTGGTTACTCTCATGCTGCATCTCTTGAAGGACTATCTGCTCTCATTATTGTTCACTCTGCATAGAAACATGAAGACTTATCAGGTCAGCCATCTCTCTCCTCTCTTCCATTGTGGACTGCTTTGTAAACCTCAGCATCTCATTGTAGCTGTTTTCTTAGGTACAGTACCATCTCAGTTGCCTGCTCTGTAATTCCCTTTTCTTATCTTTGTGCTGCTGCAGGTGCAGTCACCAAACTTTGAAGGCATAATCCAGTTTTTGTCCTACCTCATTAATTAATAATTTATTGAATGCAATTTTTATATTTGCCAGCTGACAGGTTGCCTATTTCCCATATCTCTTGATGTGTATCTCTGGTGATAGATAAGGCACATTGTAAACCATGAGTGTAATTTTTTTCCTGCAAAATACCAGTTACCCTGAGACTTTCTTTTGCTCTAACCCATCCTCATTACCTTACACTGATTTGGATTGAACCTCATCAGCCCCATTGAACAGGGATTAGATACATGTGAATCTGTTTAGATTATTTATCCTGAGAAAAAGTCATGACTTTTGGTAAAAATTAGAAAAATGGCCTGAAAGTACCCATAAACAATGTCTATAGTCACAAGCTAAACAGTAACTGATGTCATTGACTTGTCAGCCCAGATACATTTTCTCTGCAATTTAGAACTGCATTGGTAAAAAAAAAAAAAGATACTTTTAATGAATTTGAAATTTTGATATTACAGGACAACAGAAATCATTATAAAATACTTGAAATTTTCTGACATTTTTTCCATTCTTATATTCTCATACTCTTCATTAGGAGCAGAATATTATGTCTTAGCCTTATACTAAACACTGTGTCTGGTGGAGTACTCTATTGTAAAAGCTCAGAATAGTAAAAGTTATCAATAGGTAAGTGTTTAAACATTAATCTTATTTTCCTTCAGGTAGGATGCCTGTTTACAGTGTATATATTCTGAGCAAATCAGGAGGGCTGATATATCAACATGACCACAACATACCAACAGTAGAGAATGAGAAGACTTTCAGTTATCCTTTAGAGGTGAAGCTTGATGTACAGAACAGGAATATAGTGGTATCTTATGGTCAGCGGGATGGTATCAAAGGTAATGTCTGGACTGTTAATGTGAGTTCAAAGTTAACCCGAAAACTAAGTTTGTTGTGGGTTAAAGTAGCTTGTTAAGGCCTAGTTATATTATACATATTTCATGTTTTTTTACTATGTGTTGTCTAAAACTTCCTTAATAACACATGTCTCATGCTGTTTGCTTTAGTAGATGTATCAGTTAAGGGGTGAAACTACTAAAGGTTGGGAGGTTGGAGGAAGTGATGCACCCTTTAATATAGAAAATGGACACTTGGGCAATTTTTCTGTGTTGTTGATACCGAGAACTATCTAACACCCTTTATGTTAGGATTGCTGGTCTTACTCTCTATCACGTCAGAATGGGATTACGGGGCTAGTCATACCATCTTCGTACAAGCACCTTACACCCACTCAAACCTCACCTATTTTCTTTCACATAAGTTCTATTACCATCTGTCTGCACAATCATTTAAATGTAGTCATGATAGAGTCCAGCAAGCCTATGGGCCCAAGTCCCTGGCATTATGGGATGCTTGGAATATCCAGGTTCCCACTTGTCTCTCCTGCCAGTGAGAGGGAGAGTTCAGACAGTAGTCTTACTGGCCCTTTCCACGACTTTTCTCTCCCTGATAGACGTCTCTTTTTCTGTTCAAATATACTAACATTCATGGTCTATTTGGTGACCTCTTTTCTGTTGATTTTGCACTGTCTAGTTCCTCTTCTAGTATCTTACCTCTATCTGAGACCTACTTGTTTATTGATTTTCTCACTAGCCCCTTTCTCATATCCAACTATAATCTCTACTCACGGTTCTGGTTCAGAGGTGGTTTCTGTGCTCATTCCAACATTATCACACCTATTGCATGCCTCGAGGACCTTGAGTCCCCAAGCATTGATGTTACCTGGCTTAAGGTCTGGCTTCCTACTACCACAATTTTCCTTTGTTTCTCCTGCTGCTTCTCTACTTCTACAAATTTTATATCTCTCTTCAACTATCTAAACTGCTGCCATGAGGCGGTGACATCTCACCCATAAGCTGAGATCCTCTTTCTAGGGGATTTCAGTGTTCACCATAGGGAATGATTGAATTCCTTCCATTAGAATGGTGGGGATATTGAAGTTCTCATGTTCTCCATTCTCAGTGATCTAGCGCAAAGCTTTCACTGCCTCTTATCTCTCTTCTAAACCATTCTCCCTGACCCTCTCACTTCGAACAACACCCCAACCAAAACCCCCTATATCTGCCATTCTGTAATTGAACACATTCAGCAAGCCTTCAAAATACTCACTTCATCGCTACCTGTTGATACCTCCCCACTTGCCGCCTTCACTGGTGTTCCCATTTGTTATCTTGTCTTATGCCCGTTATTTACCTCATTCCAAAACATCTTTTTATTCCCCCTAAGATTTAATGACACTCTCTCACTCCAGCTCTCATTTACCCTCTTTTTCACCTCTTGCACTTTTCTCTTGACCTCCTGCCACTTTCTTTTATACATCTCCCAGTCATTTGCACTACTTCCCTGCAAGTATTGTATAAATGCCTTTCGTTTCTCTCTCAAAACAACCTTACTTCCTCATCCCACTGCTCACTACCCTTTCTAATCTGCCCACCTCCCACCTTTCTCATGCCACATGCATCTTTTGCACAGGCCATCACAGCTTCAGTAAATACATCCCATTCCTCACTCACTCCCTTCACGTCATTTGCTCTCATCTTTTGCCATTCTACACTCAGTCTTTCCTGGTACTTCCTCACACAAGTCTCCTTTCCAAGCTTCACTTACTCTTACCACTCTCTTCTCCCCAACATCCTCTCCTCTACAAAATTTTCACCTTTGCCTCTACAAATTGTGATCAGACATCCCTCCAGCTGCCCTTCTTAGCACATTAACATCCATAAGTCTCTTTTACATGCTTAGCGATGAACACATAATTCAATAATGCCCTTTGACCATCTCTCCTACTCACATACCTATACTTATGTACATCTCTCTTTTTAAACCAGGTATTCCCAATCACCGGTCCTTTTTCAGCACACAAATCCACAAGCTCTTCACCATTTGCATTTACAACACTGAACACCCCATGTACACCAGTTATACCCCCACTGCCACATTACTTCCCATTTAAATCACCCGTCACCATGACTTGGTCTCGTGCATCAAAGCTGCTCTCAAAACACTTGCCTCTCATGATCTTTCTTCTCATGACCAGGTGCATTGGCACCAATAATCATTCATCTTTCTCCATCCACTTTCAGTTTTACCCAAATCAATCTAGAATTTACTTCCTTACACTCTATCACATACTCCCACAACTGCTTCAGGAGTAGCACTACTCTTTCCTTAGCTCATGTCCTTTCCCCAACCTCTGACTTTACTCCCAAGACTTTCCCCAAATACTCTTCCCCTTTACCCTTGAGCTTCATTTCACTCAGAGCCAGAACATCCAAGTTTCTTTCCTCAAACATACCACCTATCTCTCCTTTCTTCTCATCTTGGTTACTTCCACGCACATTCAGACACCCCAATATGAGCCATCGAGGAGGATGAGCACTCCCCACTTGACTTCTGTTCCCCTTTTTAGAAATTTAAATACGGGGGGGGGTCCCCATACATATTCGCCATTTCCCATGTTAGTGAGATAGCATTAAGAATCGAGGACTGAACCTGAGGGAAAATCCTCACATTGACCCCTTCTCTTTTCCTTCTTTTGGGAGAAAGAATACTTTCCACATATTCCCTGTGTATTGTAGAAGGCAACTAAAAGGGGAGGGAGTGCAGGGCTGGAAATCCTCCCCTCCAGTTTTTACTTTTTCAAAAGAAGAAACAGAGAAGGGGGGCCTAGTGAGGAGTTTCCCATTAAAGCTCAGTCCTCAGTTCTTCATGCTACCTAACTAATGTGGGAAATGGCGAATATATATTCCATACTATTCGCCATTTCCCGCATTAGCAAGGTAGCGTTAAGAACAGAGGACTGGGCCTTTGAGGGAATATCCTCACCTGGCCCCTTCTCTGTTCCTTCTTTTGGTTACAAGGCATGGGCAATAGATAGAGTTGTGCAGAGGAGGGTGGATGTGTTGGAAATGAGATGTTTGAGGACAATATATGGTGTGAGGTGGTTTGATTGAGTAAGTAATGAAAGGATAAGAGAGATGTATGGTAATAAAAAGAGTGTAGTTTGGTTTGTGCCTTTTTGAGTGGCAGTGGTTGATCTTTCAGGGTTATGTTAATTTGAAAGTTGAGTTCATGTCTGTAAGGGGTTGAAAGGTTGACAGCAGATATCTTAGGAGATGCAGACAGTCTGTTTTGTGAAAATAAATGTTCTGGTTACAAGATGTGATGTTACAAATTTGGTGTTGCTTGTTCTGTTAGGGTCGTGTGATGTGTATGTAAAGTCATCTACATATACGAGGACTTTCTAATTGTGGTTTGTAGGGGCACAGGGAGATTATGTAGGGAGAGATTGAAGCAGGTTGGAGTGTGACTGGGACCCAGTGAACCATATTCTTTTGTTTTGTGTTGTATGCGTGTATATGTGTATGTATATCATTGTATATAAATGTATATATATCATTGTATGTATGTATATCATTGTATGACTCATGGTGAGGTGCCTGAGGATTGGCAGAATGCGTGCATAGTGCCATTGTACAAAGGCAAAGGGGATAAGAGTGAGTGCTCAAATTTCAGAGGTATAAGTTTGTTGAGTATTCCTGGTAAATTATATGGGAGGGTATTGATTGAGAGGGTGAAGGCATGTACAGAGCATCAGATTGGAGAAGAGCAGTGTGGTTTCAGAAGTGGTAGAGGATGTGTGGATCAGGTGTTTGCTTTGAAGAATGTATGTGAGAAATACTTAGAAAAGCAAATGGATTTGTATGTAGCATTTATGGATCTGGAGAAGGCATATGATAGAGTTGATAGAGATGCTCTGTGGAAGGTATTAGGAATATATGGTGTGGGAGGCAAGTTGTTAGAAGCAGTGAAAAGTTTTTATCGAGGATGTAAGGCATGTGTACGTGTAGGAAGAGAGGAAAGTGATTGGTTCTCAGTGAATGTAGGTTTGTGGCAGGGGTGTGTGATGTCTCCATGGTTGTTTAATTTGTTTATGGATGGGGTTGTTAGGGAGGTGAATGCAAGAGTTTTGGAAAGAGGGGCAAGTATGAAGTCTGTTGGGGATGAGAG
This sequence comes from Panulirus ornatus, assembly GCF_036320965.1. Lineage (NCBI taxonomy): Eukaryota > Metazoa > Arthropoda > Malacostraca > Decapoda > Palinuridae > Panulirus > Panulirus ornatus. The sequence continues at coordinate 29,826,120 of NC_092224.1, read as the reverse complement.
AGCTTGGGAAGTGAGTCAGTTGTTGTTCGCTGATGATACAGCGCTGGTGGCTGATTCATGTGAGAAACTGCAGAAGCTGGTGACTGAGTTTGGTAAAGTGTGTGAAAGAAGAAAGTTAAGAGTAAATGTGAATAAGAGCAAGGTTATTAGGTACAGTAGGGTTGAGGGTCAAGTCAATTGGGAGGTAAGTTTGAATGGAGAAAAACTGGAGGAAGTAAAGTGTTTTAGATATCTGGGAGTGGATCTGGCAGCGGATGGAACCATGGAAGCGGAAGTGGATCATAGGGTGGGGGAGGGGGCGAAAATCCTGGGAGCCTTGAAGAATGTGTGGAAGTCGAGAACATTATCTCGGAAAGCAAAAATGGGTATGTTTGAAGGAATAGTGGTTCCAACAATGTTGTATGGTTGCAAGGCGTGGGCTATGGATAGAGTTGTGCGCAGGAGGGTGGATGTGCTGGAAATGAGATGTTTGAGGACAATGTGTGGTGTGAGGTGGTTTGATCGAGTAAGTAACGTAAGGGTAAGAGAGATGTGTGGAAATAAAAAGAGCATGGTTGAGAGAGCAGAAGAGGGTGTTTTGAAATGGTTTGGGCACATGGAGAGAATGAGTGAGGAAAGATTGACCAAGAGGATATATGTGTCGGAGGTGGAGGGAACGAGGAGAAGTGGGAGACCAAATTGGAGGTGGAAAGATGGAGTGAAAAAGATTTTGTGTGATCAGGGGCCTGAACATGCAGGAGGGTGAAAGGAGGGCAAGGAATAGAGTGAATTGGATCGATGTGGTATACTGGGGTTGACGTGCTGTCAGTGGATTGAATCAGGGCATGTGAAGCGTCTGGGGTAAACCATGGAAAGCTGTTTGGGTATGTATATTTGCGTGTGTGGACGTGTATGTATATACATGTGTATGGGGGTGGGTTGGGCCATTTCTTTCGTCTGTTTCCTTGCGCTACCTCGCAAACGCGGGAGACAGCGACAAAGAAAAAAAAATATCATTGTAGATATTATAGGAATGTACAGTGACCTCATTTAGTATTTTTTATAAATTGCAGTGGGTCATACATTAGTAGCTGTGAATGGCATAAAAGTCACTGGCCAGCAGCTTGATGATGGCCGTGATGCAATGGAAGTTTTGGCTGATGAAGCAAATTACCCAATCAACCTTAAATTTGCGAGACCCAGACTCACAACAAATGAGAAAATCTTCCAGGTACTTATACTATATAAGACATTTTTTGAAATTTTTTGTCATATGTGTATGTATGGTGAACCTTTAAATGCTTGTTGTAGAAATTATACCACTCACAAGAGTTACTGATGTTGCTAATATTTTTCTTTTTATATTTGATCGTTGTTTTCTGCATTAGCAAGGTAATGCCGGGAACAGATGAAGAATGGCCACATATACTTACATCCATCCTCTACCTGTTACATGTAATGCACTGAAACCACAACCAGGACCCACAAACATTTACCGCAGATGCTTCTTATACCCTGGTTCAGTTCAGTGGCAGTACATTGACCCCAGTGAATCATATCATTCTGATTCACTCTGTCCCCTGCAAGCCTTTCACCTTCCTGCATGTTCTGGCCCCAGTCACTCAAAATCTTTTTCACTCCATCCATCCATCTCCAGTTTGGTCTCCTGGTTCTCTTAGTTCCCTCCTCTTCTGACTCATATATCCCCATTGTCAGCCTTTCCTCTCTCATTCTCTCCATATGTCCAAACCATTTTAGTGGTAATAAAAAAGAGTGCAGCTGAGACAGCTAAGGAAGATTCCTTAGCTGTCTCAGCTGCACTCTTTTTTATTACCACTCTTCTCTCTTACCCTTTCATTCCTTGCTCAGTTGAACCTTTTACACCACTTATTTTCCTCAAACATTTAATTTCCAACCCATGCACCCCTCTCTGCACAGCCTTATCTATAGCCCACGCCCTGCATCCATATAATATTGATGGGACTACTATACCTGCAAACACACCCATTTTTATCCTCCCTGATAATGATCTCTCTTTCCACACATTCTTCAGTGCTCCCAGAACCTTCACCCCCTCAACCATCCTATAACTCACTTTTGCTTCCATGGGTCCATTTACTGTTATGTTCACTCTCAGGTAGATTATCTAAAATGCTTCACTTCTGCTAAAGTTTTCATCATAACTTATACCCCAATTAATATGCTCCTTTACCCTGCTAAGCATAATAACCTAGCTTTTATTCACATTTACTTTCAAATTCCTTCCTTCACACATTCTTACAAACTCAGTTAGCAACTTCAGTTTCTCACTCGAATCTGCCACCAGTGCTGTAACACCAGCAAAGAAGAACAACTGACACTTCCCAAGCCCTCTCATCCCCTGCAGACTGCATACTTTCCCCTTTCTCGAAGACCTGCATTTTTACCTCCTGTGCAACCCATCCATAAATAAATTGAACAACCATGGTGACATTTCACACACCCCTACCATGAGCCAACCTTCAGTTAAAACCATTCACTCTCCTCTCTTCCTATTTGCACACATGCTTTAGACCCTTGATAAGAATATCTCTCTGCTTATAGCAGATTTCTTCCCACACCGTATTTTCTTTAAATCTTCCACAAGACATCTCTATCAACCCATTCATTTGCTTTTACCAGATCCTTAAATGCCTCATACAAATCCATGTCTTTCTCTATGTATTTCTCACATTCTTTAAAGCAAACACCTGATCCACACATATTCTACCACTTCTGAAACCACACTGCTACTCCCCAATCTGATGCTCTGTACATGCCTTCACCCTCTCAATCAGTACCCTTCCATACGACTTACCAGGTATACTCATCAAACTGATATCTGTTTAGTTTGAACACTTACCATTATACAGTGGCACTGTACATGCAATCTGCCAATCCTCAGGCACCTCACCATGATCCATACATACACTGCAAATCCTAAGTAACCAGTCAACAGCACAGTCACCCACTTTCTTCATAAATTCAACTGCAATACCATTCACTCCAGCCGCTTAACACATTTCATCTTATGCAAGGCTTCCTCCAAACCACTCTCCATGACTCTTAATTTACATACTACCTTGACCCAAACACCCTATCATCTAACATGTTCAACAGCCCTTCAAAATGCTCACTCCATTCTGCCTCACTTTATCACTTACTGTTACCACTTTACCAATTTTCCCATTTGTTTTCTTGATTTTCGCACAAACTTCAGTTTCTTCCAAAATATCTTATTCTCCGTGAGGTTTACTGATACTTGCTCACCCCAATTCTCATTTCTTCTCCTTTTCATCCTCTATAATTTCCTTTTGAACTCTTGCTGCTTTTTCTTATATCTCTCCCATTTATTCATGCTCCTTCTCTGTAAGTACCACCTGAATACTTCTCTTTTCTTTTTCATTCACAACTTTTCATTGTCATCTGTAACCTGCCCATCCTTTTGCATGCCACATGCATCTCTTGCACATGCCAGCACTGCTTATAGAAATGCCTGCCATTCCTTGCCCACTACTTCCTTGGCTTTGTTTACTCACCTTTTGCCATTCTACACTCAAGCTCTCCTGGTATTTTGTCACTCAAGTCTCTTTTCCAATCTCATTTATTTTCACCATTTTCCTCTTACCCATTATGTTTCCTCTTTTGAAAATCTCAACACATCTTCACCCTTGCCTGTACAAGGTAATGATCAGATATCCCATGTCACCATATTCACTCCCAAAAGTTTTTCTTTTGCGCAAGTGTCAGTTTGTACATAATCCTTTAATGCTCGCTGATCGTATTTGCTACTTACTTACATATACTTGTTGGTAAGGATATTCAGTGTATGTATGGATCTTGGTGAAGTGCCTGAGGATTGGCGGAATGCATGCATAGTGCCATTGTACAAAGACAAAGTGGATAAAGGCTCAAATTACAGAGGCATAAATTAGTGGAGTATTCCTAGGAAATTATATGGGAGGGTATTGATTGAGAGGGTTAAGACATGTACAGAGCATCAGATTGGGGAAGAGCAATGTGGTTTCTGAAATGGTAGAGGATGTGTGGATCAGGTGTTTGCTTTGAAGAATGCATGTGAGAAATGCCTAGAAAAACAGATGGATTAGTATGTAGCATTTATGGATCTGGAGAAGGCATATGATTGGGTGGATAGAGATGCTTTGTGGAATGCTGTAAAAGTATATGGTGTGGGAGGTAAGTTGCTAGAAGCAGTGAAATGTTTTTACCAAGGATGTAGGGCATGTGTAAGAGTAGGAAGAGAGGAAATTGATTGGTTCCCAGTGAATATCAGTTTGCGGCATGGGTGCGTGATGTCTCCATGGTTGTTTAATTTGTTAATGGATGGGATGGTTAGGGAGGTGAATGGAAGAGTTTTGGAGAGAGGGGCAAGTATGCAGTCTGTTCTGGATGAGAGGGCTTAGGAAGTGAGTCAGCTGTTGTTTCCTGATGATACAGCACTGGTGACTGATTCGGGTGAGAAACTGCAGAAGTTGGTGACTGAGTTTGGTAAAGTGTGTGAAAGAAGAAAGTTGAGAGTAAATGTGAATAAGAGCAAGGTTATTAGATTCAGTAGGGTTGAGGGACAAGTTAAGTGGGAGGTAAGCTTGAATGGAGAAAAACTGGATGAAGTGAAGTGATTTAGATATCTGGGAGTGGACTTGGCAGTGAATGGAAGCATGGAAGCAGAAGTGAGTCCCAGGGTGGGGAGGGAGCATTGAAGAATATGTGGAAGGCGATAATGTTATCTTGGAGAGCAGAAATGGGTATGTTTGAAGGAATAGTTGTTCCAACAATGTTATATGGTTTTGAGACATGGGTTATAGATAGGGTTTTGCAGAGGAGGGTGGATGTGTTGGAAATGAAATGCTTGAGGACAATATGTGGTGTGAGATGGTTTGATTGAGTAAGTAATGGAAGGGTAAGAAAGATGTGTGGTAATATAGTGTGGTTGAGAGAGCAGAAGAGGGTGTGTTGAAATGGTTTGGAGAGAATGAGTGAGGAAAGATTGACAAAAAGGATATATGTGTCAGAGGTGGAGGGAAGAAGGAGAAGCAGGAGACCAAATTGGAGGTGGAAGGATGGAGTGAAAAAGATTTTGAGTGATCGGGGCCCGAACATACAGGAGTGTGAAAGGCATGCAAGAAATAGTGAATTGGAACGATGTGGTATACTGGGGTGGACGTGCTGTCAATGGATTGAACCAGGGCATGTGAAGTGTCTGGGGTAAACCATGGAAAGCTTTGTGGGTCCTGGATGTGGAAAGGGAGCTGTGGTTTCAGGTGCATTACACATGACAGCTAGAGACTGAGTGTGAACAAATGTGGCCTTTTTTGTCTGTTCCTGGCGCTGCCTCACTGGACGGGGGGGATACTATTTCATGTGTGGCGGGTTGGCGACAGGAATGGATGAATAATATGTGGAAGGTGAGAACGTTATCTTGGAGAGCAGAAATGGTTATGTTTGAAGGAATAGTGGTTCCAACAATGTTATATGATTGTGAGACATGGGCTATAGATAGGGTTGTGCAGAGGAGGGTGGATATATTGGAAATGAAATGTTTGAGGACAATATGTGGTGTGAGGTGGTTTGATCAAGTAAGTAATGAAAGGGTACGAGAGATGTGTGGTAATAGAAAGAGTGTGGTTGAGAGAGCTGAAGAGGGTGTGTTGAAATGGTTTGGTCACATGGAAAGAATGAATGAGGAAAGATTGACAAAGGGGATATATGTGTGAGAGGTAGAGGGAACGAGGAGAAGTGGGAGACCAAATTGGAGGTGGAAGGATGGAGTGAAAAAGATTTTGAGCAATCGGGGCCTGAACATGGAGGAGGTTGAAAGTCGTGCAAGGAATAGAGTGGTATCAATGGATTGAACCAGGGCGTGTGAAGCGTTTGGGGTAAACCATGGAAAGTTTTGTGGGGCCTGGATGTGGAAAGGGAGCTGTGGTTTCGGTGCATTATACATGACTGCTAGCAACTGAGTTGTCTTTTCCTAGTGCGTGCAGGGGGAGGGGGGTGTCATTTCATGTGTGGCGGGGTGGCGACAGGAATGAATAAAGGCAGCAAGTATGAATTATGTACATGTGTATATATGTATATGTCTGTGTATGTATATGTATGTATACGTTGAAATGTATATGTATGTATATGTGCGTGTGTGGATGTTTATGTATATATATGTGTATGTGGGTGGGTTGGGCCATTCTTTTGTCTGTTTCCTTGCACTACCTCACTGATGTGGGAGACTGACAAAGTATAAGTATAATAAATATAAAAGTATATACATATATGTATGTATATGTTGAAATATATAGGTATGTATATGTGCCTGTTTGGGTGTTTATGTACATAAATGTGTATGTGGGTGGGTTGGGCCATTCTTTCGTGTTTCCTTGCGCTACCTCGCTTTACTCGGGAGACGGCGATTAAGTATGATAATATTGATAATATCAACATATACATACATATACATAGACATATACATTTATACACATGTACAGAATTTTTGGTAAAGTTCTTGTGGATGTTTTAGAAAAGTGATTTTATTAATTGGTGAATGTTTGATAAAACCTCATGGCTGTAAAACTTGGTACTTCAGTTGTATTGTCTGGATGATTTTCCATATAAAAGTATATAAGTTACTGGGTGGCTAAACCTTTATTTGCTAACGGGGGTTGCAAACATACCAAATACAAGCTAGTTAGAACAACTGAAATTAGAATTTATTCATAATTTTATCAGACAGCTTACAGAAGTTGTTTGTTTAGGGCTTTACCACAAAGAAAAGTGGTTATATCATTTGTCAAGTATCTTTATTGTTGATAATTTTGTAGAGAAGATGGCAGTAGTATAATTTTTCATTTTTTATTTTCAGGCTTCCATGTTTTATCCTCTGTATGCTCTTGCAGTTCAGCTCAGCCCAGAACAGAAAAGCTCAGGCATAGAGGTCCTGGAAGCAGATAACTTTAGGATGAACTGTTTTCAGACTTTACAGGTATGATGACTTTAGGCTTATCCCTATCATGGATATGCTCTTTACCCATGTTTATTGTCTCATAATCCTCCATTCATAAAAAAAAGTAAATCAAGCATTTATAACGCTTTGGAAGATCATTTGGCCATATAATAGAAAAGGGATAGAATACTGGAAGATTCAAAGATTTCTTTGCAATATTACTTTATGCCAGTGCTGTCCAGCCTTTGTCATTTTGCAGTGCATTTGCAAATTTGTTTCAGCTTTTTGACACAGTACCCTTGAGCTTTTCACTGCATGATGGTTGAAAAACACTGTATGCAAATGTATACTTTTATGTCATGCTCATACCCTTTCAGGAACTGATATACTGAAAACTAATAATGCTGTTGCAGTGATAAAGCTATTGTAATCTGAAGGTCAGCAGAATATTTTTAGAAATGATGAGGGAACTTTTTTTTTTTTTTTTTCATACTATTTGCCATTTCCCGCGTTAGCGAGGTAGCGTTAAGAACAGAGAACTAGGCCTTAGAGGGAATATCCTCACCTGACCCCCTTCTCTGTTCCTTCTTTTGGAAAATTAAAAAAAAAACAAGAAAGGGGAGGATTTCCAGCCACCCGCTCCCTCCCCTTTTAGTCGCCTTCTACGACACGCAGGGAATACGTGGGAAGTATTCTTTCTCCCCTATCCCCAGGGATAGATGAGGGAACTTAGAATATTATATATGAAGTATGTACTGCAAGTCTTTTTACTGTCCATTAATATCCATTGCATTTTCCTCCAGTGTCCAGAGGTTGCTTATGCAATATTTACTTCATTTAACTCTTCTTTTGTCCATCTTTTAGAAATTGAAATACAATGAATACAATAAGGGAGGTGTCTTCAGCCCTCTGTTCCCACCCAGTTTAGTCGTGTTCTAAGACTTACAGGGAAAACAAAGGTTCAGTTCTTTTTCTTCTTCCCATGTCACCCCACATGGCAAGAATGATTGAGGAGAGGTTGACGAAGAAGATATAAGTGTCAGACATGGAGGGGGTAAGGAGAAGGGAGAGTTCAAATCGGAGATGGAAGGATGGAGTGAAAAAGATCTTAAGTGCTAAGGACCTGATCATGCAGGAGGATGAAAGGTGTGCATAGGATAGAGTGCATTGGAGTGACATGGTATACATGGGGCAATTTGAAGTCAGTTGACTGAACTGGGGCATATGAAGCAGCCGGGGGAAACCACGAAAAGGTCAGAGGCATCTTTTTGGATGGAGGGCTGTTTCATTGCATTACATGACATCTAGAGAACGGATGAGCATATGCGACTAACACACTTAAAGTGTTGAACAAATATAAAAGAAAGAATTTTGTTCTTGCTTGTCTCTTTAGATTACAGTTATTATATCCAAACCATAAAAAAGTGATTAATGTATATATTCATTCATTATTCATAAATATACACATATTTATTTGTATTATCCCTGGAGATAGGGGAGAAAGAATACTTCTAAAGTATTCCCTGCATGTCGTAGAAGGCAACTAAAAGGGGAGGGAGTGGGGGGGGCTGGAAATCCTCCCCTTCCGTTTATAATTTTCCAAATGAATTAACGGAGAGGTGGCCCAAGTGAGGATATACCCTCTAAAGCTCTCTCCTCTGTTCTTTTTTTTTTCCCAAAATAAGGAACAGAGAAGGGGGCCAGGTGAGGATATTCCCTCAAAGACCCAGTCCTCTGTTCTTAATGCTACCTCGCTAATGCGGGAAATGGCGAATAGTTTGAAAAAAAAAAAAAAGGAGTAGCAGTACTCCTGAAACAGGAGTTGTGGAAGTATGTGATAGAATGTAAGAAAGTAAATTCTCGATTAATATGGGTAAAACTGAAAGTTGATGGGGAGAGATGGGTGATTATTGGTGCATATGCACCTGGGCATGAGAAGAAAGATCATGAGAGGCAAGTGTTTTGGGAGCAGCTGAATGAGTGTGTTAGTGGTTTTGATGCACGAGACCGGGTTATAGTGTTGGGTGATTTGAATGCAAAGGTGAGTAATGTGGCAGTCGAGGGAATAATTGGTATACATGGGGTGTTCAGTGTTGTAAATGGAAATGGTGAAGAGCTTGTAGATTTATGTGCTGAAAAGGGACTGATGATTGGGAATACCTGGTTTAAAAAGCGAGATATACATAAGTATACTTATGTAAGTAGGAGAGATGGCCAGAGAGCGTTATTGGATTACGTGTTAATTGACAGGCGCGCGAAAGAGAGACTTTTGGATGTTAATGTGCTGAGAGGTGCAACTGGAGGGATGTCTGATCATTATCTTGTGGAGGCTAAGGTGAAGATTTGTATGGGTTTCCAGAAAAGAAGAGTAAATGTTGGGGTGAAGAGGGTGGTGAGAGTAAGTGAGCTTGGGAAGGAGACTTGTGTGAGGAAGTACCAGGAGAGACTGAGTAAAGAATGGAAAAAGGTGAGAACAATGGAAGTAAGGGGAGTGGGGGAGGAATGGGATGTATTTAGGGAATCAGTGATGGATTGCGCAAAAGATGCTTGTGGCATGAGAAGAGTGGGAGGTGGGTTGATTAGAAAGGGTAGTGAGTGGTGGGATGAAGAAGTAAGAGTATTAGTGAAAGAGAAGAGAGAGGCATTTGGACGATTTTTGCAGGGAAAAAATGAAATTGAGTGGGAGACGTATAAAAGAAAGAGACAGGAGGTCAAGAGAAAGGTGCAAGAGGTGAAAAAAAGGGCAAATGAGAGTTGGGGTGAGAGAGTATCATTAAATTTTAGGGAGAATAAAAAGATGTTCTGGAAGGAGGTAAATAAAGTGCGTAAGACAAGGGAGCAAATGGGAACTTCAGTGAAGGGCGCAAATGGGGAGGTGATAACAAGTAGTGGTGATGTGAGAAGGAGATGGAGTGAGTATTTTGAAGGTTTGTTGAATGTGTTTGATGATAGAGTGGCAGATATAGGGTGTTTTGGTCGAGGTGGTGTGCAAAGTGCGAGGGTTAGGGAAAATGATTTGGTAAACAGAGAAGAGGTAGTAAAAGCTTTGCGGAAGATGAAAGCCGGCAAGGCAGCAGGTTTGGATGGTATTGCAGTGGAATTTATTAAAAAAGGGGGTGACTGTATTGTTGACTGGTTGGTAAGGTTATTTAATGTATGTATGACTCATGGTGAGGTGCCTGAGGATTGGCGGAATGCGTGCATAGTGCCATTGTACAAAGGCAAAGGGGAAAAGAGTGAGTGCTCAAATTACAGAGGTATAAGTTTGTTGAGTATTCCTGGTAAATTATATGGGAGGGTATTGATTGAGAGGGTGAAGGCATGTACAGAGCATCAGATTGGGGAAGAGCAGTGTGGTTTCAGAAGTGGTAGAGGATGTGTGGATCAGGTGTTTGCTTTGAAGAATGTATGTGAGAAATACTTAGAAAAGCAAATGGATTTGTATGTAGCATTTATGGATCTGGAGAAGGCATATGATAGAGTTGATAGAGATGCTCTGTGGAAGGTATTAAGAATATATGGTGTGGGAGGAAAGTTGTTAGAAGCAGTGAAAAGTTTTTATCAAGGATGTAAGGCATGTGTACGTGTAGGAAGAGAGGAAAGTGATTGGTTCTCAGTGAATGTAGGTTTGCGGCAGGGGTGTGTGATGTCTCCATGGTTGTTTAATTTGTTTATGGATGGGGTTGTTAGGGAGGTGAATGCAAGAGTTTTGGAAAGAGGGGCAAGTATGAAGTCTGTTGGGGATGAGAGAGCTTGGGAAGTGAGTCAGTTGTTGTTCGCTGATGATACAGCGCTGGTGGCTGATTCATGTGAGAAACTGCAGAAGCTGGTGACTGAGTTTGGTAAAGTGTGTGGAAGAAGAAAGTTAAGAGTAAATGTGAATAAGAGCAAGGTTATTAGGTACAGTAGGGTTGAGGGTCAAGTCAATTGGGAGGTGAGTTTGAATGGAGAAAAACTGGAGGAAGTGAAGTGTTTTAGATATCTGGGAGTGGATCTGGCAGCGGATGGAACCATGGAAGCGGAAGTGGATCATAGGGTGGGGGAGGGGGCAAAAATTCTGGGGGCCTTGAAGAATGTGTGGAAGTCGAGAACATTATCTCGGAAAGCAAAAATGGGTATGTTTGAAGGAATAGTGGTTCCAACAATGTTGTATGGTTGCGAGGCGTGGGCTATGGATAGAGTTGTGCGCAGGAGGATGGATGTGCTGGAAATGAGATGTTTGAGGACAATGTGTGGTGTGAGGTGGTTTGATCGAGTGAGTAACGTAAGGGTAAGAGAGATGTGTGGAAATAAAAAGAGCGTGGTTGAGAGAGCAGAAGAGGGTGTTTTGAAGTGGTTTGGGCACATGGAGAGAATGAGTGAGGAAAGATTGACCAAGAGGATATATGTGTCGGAGGTGGAGGGAACGAGAAGAGGGAGACCAAATTGGAGGTGGAAAGATGGAGTGAAAAAGATTTTGTGTGATCGGGGCCTGAACATGCAGGAGGGTGAAAGGAGGGCAAGGAATAGAGTGAATTGGAGTGATGTGGTATACCGGGGTTGACGTGCTGTCAGTGGATTGAATCAAGGCATGTGAAGCGTCTGGGGTAAACCATGGAAAGCTGTGTAGGTATGTATATTTGCGTGTGTGGACGTATGTATATACATGTGTATGGGGGGGGGGGGTTGGGCCATTTCTTTCGTCTGTTTCCTTGCGCTACCTCGCAAACGCGGGAGACAGCGACAAAGTATAATATATATATATATATATATATATATATATATATATATATATATGCATGTATATGTGTACATTTTTTTTTTTTCTTTTTCAGGAGTGAAATTCATGGTGATCTCAGACACAAAGCAAAGTGGAATTGATGCCCTTCTTCATCGTGTGTATGAAATCTACTCCGATTATGCCCTCAAAAACCCCTTTTATTCCTTAGAGATGCCTATCAGATGTGAATTATTTGATGAACATCTAAAAACTACTCTGGAACAAGCAGAGAGATCAGGAATAAGTAATGTGTGAATGATTTTTTTTCCCCCAAGGCCTTTAGTGTAAGGGATATGATTTGTAATTATGGAAGAGAGAGACCCTTATTTTAACCCTTACACATAGTCTACCTGAAAACCTGGTTGCTGCTGTGTGTGCAAAAAAAAAATATATAAAGCTCAAAAAAGTTATATTCCCATAAAATAAAAGACGTATGCAAAATTAATCACTAAATCCTTTGTCGACCTTTGTCTTTGTAGTGGAGATTTGAAGTGAATGTCTATGGGGTGCCCAGACCAGTACCTTCGTGCATCAGGAGGAGCGAGTGATGTATAGCAAGGGATGAGGGGTTGGTGTCAAGTGTTTACAACAATGGCTTGGTAATCTCTCATGTGATGTAAGTTTCAGTTGGTCATGTACCAACAATTGATGAACATTGCAGTTACTATATCCCCATAAAAAAAGTGAATAACTGATGTGAATGTAGAAACCTTTTTTCTAAAAATGATTGCAAACGGAAAGGTTCCTTTGCACTAAGCTTCCTTTGTATACCACCTTTACTGTGGCTGGAGGTAGATGTACACACTATTGACATGTCACAATAAGGACATCCAAACAAAAGATAAAGTGAGAAACTGCCATAAACAAGTTTATATTAAGAAATACTGTAAAGTTTATGCTTCACTAACTCTCTTTCTCTTTCACTAAATCCATTTCTTCTTCAACTAGGTTCCATTTGATTTAATGGACTTTTGGCATTAGCAGACACCCCATCCCCCTATTAGTCCTTTAAATCAAGGTTTATGTAGTAAACCAATTGCATGTATATATATCTTTTAAATATCAAGTGTACATTCTCTGAGTTTGAATCTTCAACCTACAGAGTAAATTTAAAGGTTTATACTTCAATGCTATACATATAACTCTCTTTACTTATTCATCATACATCACTTACATTTAAGGCAATTAGTTACAACAGAGTCCAGGAAGGCACCAGTACTCTTACAGTTATTACCACAGGTAATCTGCCATCATGTGTATTCATTACTAAATGAAAAGAAAGGAAATAGTTTAAACAATAATTACAGTCTTTATCCCTGGAGCTTGGTACTGTTGCCAGGAGGCCTATACTTTCCATTATATTTGTTTAATCACAGCTATCAATTATAGTACAAATGCTATCTTCATGAACAGTAATTCTGGAAGCTATAAAGTTAATCTGAATTAGAAATGCTATAATATTCATCTTTTCTAAATCTAATGTTAATTTGGTAACTGACAGTCATCCTGCTTTAAGAATGACTTTGTCATTCCACATCTACTTGTAGTTTTAACCTGGTCTGCTGCTGACAATGTAATAATTTTACTTTGTTACATTTCTTATATATGATTCGCACTATATTATAAATAATATTCAGGTTCTGCTTTGTTCTGGGACACTTTGATTCAAATGACATTAATAATTCCATTATGTACAAGTCTCACCTGTATGACAGATGAAACAATATATCATTAACAATACACTATAGTACATCACTGTAAGTTCATGAATAACAATCACTTATGCACCTTCATTTCACTCGTATCGTTTCATTTCTGAGATGAAAACTTTATCCGAGTTGTGTGAAAAAAGGAAGTTTTCATTGTATGGTTACAATGCAAGCACACAGAATACAGATGACCACCAGGTAATTAAACCCATGACCTTTGCCTTTGGGTGTGACACCTTAATTGCTACACCACAGCCACTTTTCTATCACGTGGTTGGAGCCTATCACTCTTTGCAATAGTTTGGTTTCCTGGACTGTATTTTCTCACTTCACTACACATGCATTAGAACAACATGCTGCTGCCCTTTTCAATGTACAACACCATTAAGACTGCTAACCTTGATCTCCTCAACTCGTAACCAGGTGAAACAAAAGAAATGACTATGTTAGAGTCCAAAAAAAGAACCTTCACTTTCAAAGGTAACATGTCAACCATGGCTGCCCTTGTCTCACCTGGTGTAGATCTTACCCTACCTTTCTTGGCAATGTAGTTGTGGTCCCATGAATGCACACTTCACTTCATTTGTTTTCTAGAATCTCTGATAAAGTTTTAAAATCATGAAGAAAATCATTCTATATACACAAATGAGTTAAAATGGTAAAGTTTAGGAATGTAAAGTACTTGTGTGCAGTTTATATGACCTATATTACCTGCTTGTGTTGACCTTTATTTTAGGTTTCTGGAATTAGTACTCTCAGCCACTTTTCATACAACTCCTGATATGCTGAATAAGGCATCGCACATTTTCATGATGTGAGTGTCATTTCCTGATAACCCACATTAACATTAAAAAAATGTTTGTCTTTAACATCAGTATTATACTAAACACATATCAAAACTTCCTCTCAGCAGAAACTGTCAGCAGCAGCATCCATGGCTGGATCAGTAAGAGAACCACATTCTGGTCTTGCATACCATGCTGGATGGTCACGGCGTCCTCCACTCCGTCTTCTATGAACACGGCGTGGAGACCCAGATGGGGCAGATGAATCATCACTTGTGTCACCATGAACTTGAGTTGGTCGCACTGGAATTGCAACTGGACCCCAAGGGATACCTAGGTGTTCCGGGGATGGTGCATCACGTCTAGGAGAATGGGAACTGAAGTGTGATATGGGTTTGGATGTGAATTCTTGGCTATTAGCGTGAGGATTTCGTAACCCTTCACGGAAGTATCGAGGGACACTGCGAGCTGTCAAGCTATGTACCTGTAGGTTATGGAAATACATTAACTGATGAGATTTGGGGATTTTATGGCACAGTTAAATCAGAGTCCATTTACTTAGATGCAATTTTTATTCCAAATATGAATCCAAGAAATTAAATGGCATTAAAAGTTATTTCTTGAGAAAGAATATTACCAAACAAAAACTCAGTATCAAGAGGGTGCAATATGATGCTTCATGATGACATACACTACGTGTAAACCAGGTTTACATATTCACTGTAAACTTCTTCTTACACCATCTCCCATTATTAATGAATAGAGGCTGCATGAAAAGGAAAGACATACCACATCTGAATACACATATTGGTCAAAAGAATAAACAAGGAAATGGCTCAGAAAATCAAACTTTTGGCAATACCACAGAAATCTTAGTGACAGTTTCAGTAAAGACTATGAAAATGCATATCATATCCCATACATAATGGTTACAAAAGATATAGAGATGAAAGAAGACTGAATAAGAAATCATGTCTAATCACAGCATGCTTTCATGTGCCATCCTTAATCTTTGCCTAATACTAGGACCTATTACAATTTAGAGACAACTTGCTCTTGCTTTAATGGATTAGCATACCTCATAGCCTAAATTACTCTTTTAGCATATGAAAACAGGTTATGTAACAGAGGAGCAAAATAACATCAACCCTTTATCAAAACTGAATCTGTAATTAAAACATCATGCTTAATTAAATGAAAGACCAAATTATGTTAACTGACATACCTAATACAGATAATAATTCTACTTTTCATAAAAACAATTATTTTGCATAATTCTATGATGTTGATACAAGAGTTGCATTGAAACTATAAAGTAACCAAAATATTCAGTGGCCAATGCAAAAGTCAAGTTACATGTCAGTTTAAGGTCAGTCAGATTTTAGGATGTCAGGGTAAAACTTTGATGAGGGTGGCAAGTATCTAAAAACATACCACACCCTCAACAATATAATAGTATGTGACTGATTTATGTAATCTGCAAGTTTTGTGCAATAATTTATTCTCTAATACTCATCATATCAGAGTGTATTCAGCCACGAACATTTCTCATGATCCAAGTCTCATTCCACCTTCATTTCTGCTTAGATCATTGCAAAGCTGTTATTTGTAGATTCAAACATGCATTCATAAAAAGGAAGTGTGATGATGTGACCTCCTCCTCAACTTATGAATTTTTCTAGTCAAACAAGAGGATCTCCAAAACCTTTTGTAAAGCAATCTTTTCTCCTGCTTTTCCAACATGATCAATCTAGAGCTGACTTTAGCTAATAAAGATGCTTTTTTCAGCATCTTATTTTCCTTGATCTACAGTCTGGATGATTCCACTTTTACTCCTTCCCTACCTTCTCCTACTGAACATAAGCCCACTCTTTTGTTTTCCCTGTGAAAGATTTTCTGTGTTTTCATGACATCACAGGTGGCTACAGCATATAAACTGGGTGGCCTAAAGGAGTGTGCCCCGATGCTAGCTTCAATTCTTTTCTGCCTATTTTGTCTCTCTCCAAACTCTCACCATCATCCCATTGCTCTAACTTCCACTATCTCTAGTCTCTAAAACTCACCCACACCCAAAGTTCCACCTTTTTAAACACTAAGAAACTCATTTCCTTCTTTCAGATCACCAATAGAGTTTGCATAGTGCAAGGTTCATTGTTGATCTCTACTGTGTGACCCATTTCTGACCCTTGACATCTAGGTGGAGTTTTTGATGAGGCAGCCAAGTTGTTTGTACAGGATACTAAGGATCCCCTTTTTTTTTCCCTTGTTCTGAGGGCATTTTACTTTGTGCATGGCCTATGTGTTGATGTCTGTGAAGTGGGCAGTGGACAGCAAGTGTGCATTGTATGTGATACCTAGCGTTGGAGTTTTGCGGAGGGGAAGTGGTTCACCGTTAAGGGTATGGAGGGTGCATGTTGGATTAATTTCTGTTGGGGGTTAAAACACTGACATTACACTATTGTAGTGGAGTTAAAACATTGACCATGGTAATGCAGACATTATGGAAATGTAAGAAAGAGCGCAAAGAAGTCGACCCACAATTGATGTGGGTAAAAATGAAAGTGGACTACGAAAAGTGGGTGATTATTACTACTTATGCACCTGGCCATGAGAAGACTGATGAAGAGCTGTGAGAGTTTTGGGGAAGAAATGAGCACAATTTTGATACTTATGCACCTGGCCATGAGAAGACTGATGAAGAGCTGTGAGAGTTTTGGGGAAGAAATGAGCACAATTTGGATGAGATACTGGATACAGAAGTGGGTAATGTGGTAGTCGCGGGCATAATTGGGGGATGGCATATTCAGTGTTGAGAATGGAAATGGTCACCAGCTTGTGGATTTTTTGTGATGAAAAAGATGGGTGACTGGGAATGCCTAGTTTAAAAGAGGGATGTACATAAGTATACATGGAGTAGAAAAGATGGTAAGCAAGCATTACTGGAGTATGTACTAACTGATAAATGTGTAAAAGAGAGATTATTGGATGTGAAAGTGCTGATAAGGGAATCTGGTGGGATGCCTGTTCATTAACTGGTGGATGCAGATATGCAGGTGCTTTCAGAAAGGACAAAATGATATGGGTGGCAAGAGAGTGGTGAAAGTAAGTGAGCTTTGAAAAGATACCAGGATAGACAGAATGTAGAATGGCACAATGGGAGAGTAAATGAAATTAGGAGAGTGGATGAGGAATGAGAAGTATTTAGGGAAGCAGGACTGACATTAGTAAAAGGTGTATGGCATGTGGGAGGTGGACAAATGAGTCATGGAATGACAAAGTAAAGCTGTTGGGGAAAGAGAAAAGAGAGGTGTATGGATAATACAGGGAAGGAAAGCAAATGGTTGGATGCACAAAAAGAATTAGCAACCGGTAAAGAGGAGGGTCCAGTGGCTGAAAAAGAGGGCAAATGAAAATAGGGGTTTATGGATGGGGTTGTTAGGGAGGTGAATGCAAGAGTTTTGGAGATAGGGGCAAGTATGCAGTTTATTGTGGATGAGAGGGCTTGGGAAGTGTCAGCTGTTGTTCGCTGATGATACAGCGCTGGTGGCTGATTTGGGTGAGAAACTGCAGAAGCTGGTGACTGAGTTTGGTAAAGAAGAAAGCTGAGAGTAAATGTGAATAAGAGCAAGGTTATTAGGTACAGTAGGGTTGAGAAAAACTGGAGGAAGTGAAGTGTTTTAGATATCTGGGAGTGGATTTGGCAGCGGATGGAACCATGGAAGCAGAAGTGAATCACAGGGTGGGGGAGGGGGTGAAGGTTCTGGGAGCGTTGAAAAATGTGTGGAAGGTTAGAGCATTATCTCGGAAAGCAAAAATGGGAATGTTTGAAGGAATGGGGGTAACAACAATGTTATATGGTTGCGAGGCTTGGGCTATAGATAGGGTTGTGTGAAGGAGGGTGGATGTGTTGGAAATGAGATGTTTGAGGACAATATGTGGTGTGAGGTGGTTTGATCAAGTAAATAATGAAAGAGTAAGAGAGATGTGTGGTAATAAAAAGAGTGTGGTTGAGAGAGCAGAAGAGGGTGTTTTGAAATGGTTTGGTCACATGGAGAGAATGAGTGAGGAAAGATTGACCAAGAGGATATATATGTCAGAGGTGGAGGGAACGAGGAGAAGTGGGAGACCAAATTGGAGGTGGAAAGATGGAGTGAAAAAGATTTTGAGTGATCAGGGCCTGAACATACAGGAGGGTGAAAGGCATGCAAGGAATAGAGTGAATTGGAACAATGTGGCATACCAAGGTCGAGGTGCTGTCAGTGGATTGAACCAGGGCTTGTGAAGCATCTGGGGTAAACCATGGAAAGTTTTGTGGGGCCTGGATGTGGAAAGCGAGCTTTGGTTTCGGTGCATTATACATGACAGCTAAAGACAGAGTGTGAACGAATGTGGCCTTTGTTGCCTTTTCCTAGTGCTACCTCACGCACGTGTGGGGGGGAAGGGGTTGTCATTTCATGTGTGGCGGGGTGGCAACGGGAATGAATAAAGGCAGCAGGTATGAATTATGTACATGTATATATATGTATATGCATGTGTATGTATATATATATATGTGTACATTGAAATGTATAGGTATGTATATGTGCGTGTGTGGACATGTATATGTGGGTGGGCTGGGCCATTCTTTCGTCTGTTTCCTTGTGCTACCTTGCTAATGTGGGAGACAGTGACAAAGTATAATAGAAAATAGAATATCAACAGAAATGTAGATATGGAAGGAATTTTTTAATTGGATCCTTTCCATATGACTAAGGGACCCCTTTGCCACTAGAACCAATCCATTACTGTGAAACTCCATTCTAACAGAGTAATTGGGTAGGGTGGAGGTTCCATTAAAAGCAGACTCAAGTTACCTTCTGAACTTTTTAAGGTATGTTTATGAATAAAATAATAATAATAACAAGGTAATGAAAACTTACCACCTAATTTTTGTGATAATTGTTGTTGTAGGTCACCTTCCCCACAAGACTGGAGGTGTTTAGAAAGTAACGAAGACCTCTCTGAATCAGAAGGAAAGAGTTCCTGGGTCACCTGGAGTTATATGAATCACCAACTGCTCAGAAATAGGGTAAGCATAGGCATAAGCAACTTGCCCCATGCAATCATTTTCAGAAATGCTGAGGCATTTCCTGGACATCTTTGCATGTACAACATTAATAGCACTCTTATCTACCATGATTTGATACAAATGTCCAGGCTTTGTAACCACAAAGAACACGGCAATAGCATAAGAACACAGGTAATGATATTATTTACTTGGCAACCATGAACGTTTATTCAGACTGGCAACCGGTGACTAGGGTGAGTCTTGTTTCATCTTGAAAGATCTACAACTGTTTATTTGTGTTTATGTAGAGGCCACTGCTTTTAGTGAAATAAAAAGAGTGTGGTTGAGAGAGCAGAGGAGGGTGTTTTGAAATGGTTTGGTCACATGGAGAGAATGCTTATCCCTGGGGATAGGGGAGAAAGAATACTTCCCATGCATATACATGTGTATATATATATATATGTCTGTGTGTGTATATATATGTATAAGTTGAGATGTATAGGTATGTATATTTGCGTGTGTGACGGGTATGTATATACATGTGTATGTGGGTGGGTTGGGCCATTCTTTTGTCTGTTTCCTTGCGCTACCTCGCTAACGCGGGAGACAGCGACAAAGCAAAATAAATAAATATATAATTGAAAAAGTGCACCAAGGTGATACAAGGTGACACCCAACATCTGGGACAGATCAAGAACTAATGGACTATACTAGTACAACCCAAACTCAGTCTGATGGATCCTTTACCTAAAAGGACTAAATTTATGATGTAATAGACTTTCATGATAAATCACTCAAATCCCAAACTTAGTCTTGTTAGGTATAGTGTGACCATTAGAAGCCAAATTCTGATAGAGTAAATTCTCAACTGTTAGATGTGGCAGGCTGCTGCAACAGATGTTCTGTCCCTGGACTGAAGTTACTAAAACCAGATTTATCTTTTTTCTCCTCTTCATCTTCTGCAGCTAGGCCACACTCTGATTCTTTAGGAATTACTAGACCACCTCAGGTGTTTTCAAAGGACCACAACCTCAAGTTCTGGATTATGGAAATTACACATATGGATTTTCTCAAACACTTTCATAAGCAGAAGCCTGAAGAATGCCTACCAGGTGACCTTAAGCATAACGTTCACTCTTCTACTACAATGCCAACAGGTCTGGAAAACCTTAGTCTTTACACAGACATGACTGAAGCTTTATGTTTGGAGTCTCTTGCCTTTATCATGACAAGAATAGGCTAGTACCACTATTGCCTCTTACAGTTTTAGCTCATTATTCTGAAACATCTACAAAACTTCAACCTATTACTACAGTGAAGGTAGTAGATGAAATACACTTCTGAAGTTATTTTTTCATGATGTGAATATCTTTGAAAATGTATGGTTAAATACTTTTTTAAACATGAAAACTGTGAATCATGAAGGTTGAAAACAATCTTATTGTGACATTAACGGGCTAAGTTGATTCAGAGCACATAACAAATTAAGGCCTTTTTTCTGCCTTTTCAGTGCTATGTTTTGAATACTGCAATGAGATTTTCACAGACATACAAAACCTTTTTACTGCTACAGTGAGCTTAAGAAAAAGGCTTGTGCAACTTGCAATGTGTGGTAAAGCTTATAAAGCTGAAAAGTTCAACTCAGGAAAAACTGTGGGAAGCACCTTTCTTGAATTATCTAAAGCCTTCCCTTAAAGCTTCAACTGTCAGAAATAAGTGAACACTCATCATTATCCCTATGATACCTGTATGAATTTCCTTTCTTTATTCTATAAAAAACATATCACTGTACATTTCCATGCTTGATAAAAACTATGGATACTTTTTTGGCCAACTTAGCTAGGAATATAAAAAGGTGAACTCCAGTACCACTTCTTAGCCTTTCATGCCTCAGCCTTAACAGGCCACTGGAAGAGGGCAACTCTAGAACAGTGTCTGCAGAGACTCCTACCTATGTTCCCACCAACTACTTCTACCTTATGCACCTTCCTAATGTCCTAATTACTACTTCTGCCTAGTCCTCCTGCCTCAATGTTTCAACCTACTACTTCTATCTATTGCTCCTAGTATTTTGACAAAAGGTAGGGCTAGTGCAGTGTAAAATGAAGGAAAATCTAGAGTTACAAAGAATGAACTGTGTAAGCTGAGTGTTGTCAAAATGTGAAGTGTGACAGAGATTATATGTTTGTGGACAGAATGCCGGTAGTCCACATGTGAGTGAGGCAAAAAGAAAAAACAGCTACCTGGGTCAGAGGAGTTCAACATGACAACCCCTGAAGTGCTGGCCCACTATGCAGCTGTCACTAATCCTCCTAATACCTAAGCAAGTAGTACTGGTAATATACCTCCCTGGTCATTGGCTGCCTATCAACTACTACCTACATTAGGTGATAACTACTGGTTGATCAAATGAATCATTGTCTAAACTGACAGATTCATTAATTCATCACAATAAGAGTACTTGGGATTATACTGCTTGAGGGGAAAATGACTACTGTTATGGTATCTGATTTATGATTTTATGAAGTCTATGCTGTTTAATATTTTCACAAGTAAAAAGTATGTCTATCAATCTATATCTCTGATTCCTGTTCCTTCTGGGAACTCCCACCAAGTGGGTGGTCACGAAGAGTCTCCACTTCTCCCACTCCTTACATGCCTCCTTCACATACACCTTTCCATGCATTTTCCTGATTTAATGTAAATTACTTTACAGAATGAGATATATATTTCAGTTACTTGGGCATCATTTAAATATACTTTTGTTTTGAAATAATGTAAAGTTTCCTTAATCTTTAACCCAGTATATAATATAATCTTTATACTGAGTCTCAGATGATCTACAGTTCTTTCCACATTATTTTTAGATTAACCCACACTGCAGATTTTTCTGTATTATCATAATCCATCTGACATAATTCAGACATTTTGTATATGAATCTAAAATGTGTGTATGAATCTATAAAATTTCAAGATAAATTTTTGTTTCATGCACACTGTGTATAAAGAAGCTTCAGTGTCCACCAAATCACAATGCAGTGACAACACTGAAATTGAACAGCAATTGAGAGAATTTCAGAACACAGAAGAGGAATACACTGTGCCATTCTACCATGAAACTTAAACAGATGCTCATTCTGCTTCCAAAAACCCATCAGTCACAGGACAATTCATCATAAATAAAACCCACATTATAACAAACACCAAAACATCCACAAGGAGAACCCAAAATTGAATGTACAGTAAGGGTGTGTACGAAAATACCACACATGAAAGTCTCCGCTTAAAGAAAAGCAAAATTTTCAAAGAATTAATTGAGTAAGCACTGGACAGAATGCAGATATTTTCTGACGCACAATATTTTTTCTGACATCACAGTCCTGTTTACAAGCAGTTCAGGCAATTTGTATATAGCAAATGAGTGAGAGCATCATTATGGGTGATATACTTGTTGTATTGGTTCTATTTGGTATGAAGTTTATTTATGAACATGCTGAACAGCGTTAGTTTTTGCAGGTGTTACGACATCAAATAAGGGAAATGGTCTGGTTACTTTTTCATAGGTATCACTACTGAAATAACTAAATGATTTAATCTGTGTATAACCTATGCATTTGGAGACAATGAGTGAAGAAAGGTTGACAAAGAGGATATATGTGTAAGAAGCGGAGGGAACAAGGACAAAAGGAAGACCAAACTGGAGATGGAAGGATGGAGTGAAAAGATTTTGAGTGATCGGGGCCTGAACATGCAAGAAAGGTTTGCACGGGACAGAGTGAATTGGAATGATGTGGTATATATGCTGTCAATGAACTGAACCTGGGTATATGAAGCAACTGGGGTAAACCTTAGAAAAGTCTGTGGGGCCTGGTTGTGGATAGGGTACTGTGGTTTTGGTGCATTACAGAACACAACTAGAGAACGGATGTGAGCAGAAGCAGCCTTCTTTGTCAGTGGGATTTCCAGCCTCCCGCTGCGTCCCATTTTAGTCACCTTTTACAACATGCAGGGAATATGTGGGAAGAATTCTTTCTCCCCTATCCCCAGGGATAAAATATATATATATATTTATTCATCTTATTTATTTTGCTTTGTCGCTGTCTCCCGCGTTAGCGAGGTAGCGCAAGGAAACAGACGAAAGAATGGCCCAACCCGTCCACATACACATGTATATACATACACGTCCACACACGCAAATATACATACCTATACATCTCAATGTACACATATATATACACACACAGAAATATACATATATACACATGTACACAATTCATAGTCTGCCTTTATTTGTTCCCATAGCCACCTCACCACACATGGAATAACAACCCCCTCCCCCTCATGTGTGCGAGGTAGTGCTAGGAAAAGACACCAAAGGCAACATTCGTTCACACTCAGTCTCTAGCTGTCATGTAATAATGCACTGAAACCACAGCTCCCTTTCCACATCCAGGCCCCACACAACTTTCCATGGTTTACCCCAGACGCTTCACATGCCCTGGTTCAATCCATTGACAGCACGTCGTCCCGGTATACCACATCGTTCCAATTCACTCTATTCCTTGCACACCTTTCACCCTCCTGCATGTTCAGGCCCCTATCACTCAAAATCTTTTTCACTCCATCTTTCCACCTCCAATTTGGTCTCCCACTTCTCCTCGTTCCCTCCACCTATGACACATATATCCTCTTGGTCAATCTTTCCTCACTCATTCTCTCCATGTGACCAAACCATTTCAAAACACCCTCTTCTGCTCTCTCAACCACACTCTTTTTATTTCCACACATCTCTCTTACCCTTACATTACTTACTCGATCAAACCACCTCACACCACATAATGTCCTCAAACATCTCATTTCCAGCACATCCACCCTGCTGCGCACAACTCTCTCCGTAGCCCACGCCTCGCAACCATACAACATTGTTGGAACCACTATTCCTTCAAACATACCCATTTTTGCTTTCCGAGATAATGTTCTCGACCTCCAAACATTCTTCAAGGCTCCCATAATTTTGGCCCCCTCCCCCACCATATGATTCACTTCCACTTCCATGGTTCCATCCGCTGCCAGATCCACTCCCAGATATCTAAAACACTTTACTTCCTCCAGTTTTTCTCCATTCAAACTTACCTCCCAATTGACTTGACCCTCAACCCTGCAGTACCTAATAATCTTGCTCTTATTCACATTTACTCTTAACTTTCTTCCTTTCACACACTTTACCAAACTCAGTCACCAGCTTCTGCAGTTTCTTACATGAATCAGCCACCAGCGCTGTATCATCAGCGAACAACAACTGACTCACTTCCCAAGCTCTCTCATCCAGAACAGCCTGCATACTTGCCCCTCTTTCCAAAACTCTTGCATTCACCTCCCTAACAACCCCATCCATAAACAAATTAAACAACCATGGAGACATCACACACCCCTGCCGCAAACCTACATTCACTGAGAACCAATCACTTTCCTCTCTTCCTACACGTACACATGCCTTACATCCTCGATAAAAACTTTTCACTGCTTCTAACAACTTTCCTCCCACACCATATATTCTTAAAACCTTCCACAGAGCATCTCTATCAACTCTATCATATGCCTTCTCCAGATCCATAAATGCTACATACAAATCCATTTGTTTTTCTAAGTATTTCTCACATACATTCCTCAAAGCAAACACCTGATCCACACATCCTCTACCACTTCTGAAACCACACTGCTCTTCCCCAATCTGATGCTCTGTACATGCCTTCACCCTCTCAATCAAAACCCTCCCATATAATTTACCAGGAATACTCAACAAACTTATACCTCTGTAATTTGAGCACTCACTCTTATCCCCTTTGCCTTTGTACAATGGCACTATGCAAGCATTCCGCCAATCCTCAGGCACCTCACCATGAATCATACATACATTAAATAACCTTACCAACAATACAGTCACCCCCTTTTTTAATAAATTCCACTGCAATACCATCCAAACCTGCTGCCTTGCCGGCTTTCATCTTCCGCAAAGCTTTTACTACCTCTTCTCTGTTTACCAGATCATTTTCCCTAACCCTCTCACTTTGCACACCACCTCGACCAAAACACCCTATATCTGCCACTCTGTCATCAAACACATTCATCAAATCTTCAAAATACTCACTCCATCTCCTCTCACATCACCACTACTTGTTATCACCTCCCCATTAGCCCCCTTCACTGAAGTTCCCATTTGCTCCCTTGTCTTACGCACTTTATTTACCTCCTTCCAGAACATCTTTTTATTTTCCCTGAAATTTAATGATACTCTCTCACCCCAACTCTCATTTGCCCTCTTTTTCACCTCTTGCACCTTTCTCTTGACCTCCTGTCTCTTTCTTTTATACCTCTCCCACTCATTTGCATTTTTTCCCGGCAAAAATCTTCCAAATGCCTCTCTCTTCTCTTTCACTAATATTCTTACTTCTTCATCCCACCACTCACTACCTTTTCTAATCAACCCACCTCCCACGCTTCTCATGCCACAAGCATCTTTTGCGCAAGCCATCACTGCTTCCCTAAATACATCCCATTCCTCCCCCACTCCCCTTACTTACCTCCTTTGTTCTCACCTTTTTCCATTCTGTACTCAGTCTCTCCTGGTACTTCCTCACACAAGTCTCCTTCCCAAGCTCACTTACTCTCACCACTCTCTTCACCCCAACATTCTCTCTTCTTTTCTGAAAACCCCCACAAATCTTCACCTTCGCCTCCACAAGATAATGATCAGTCATCCCTCCAGTTGCACCTCTCAGCACATTAACATCCAAAAGTCTCTCTTTCGTGCGTCTATCAATTAACACGTAATCCAATAACGCTCTCTGGCCATCTCTCCTACTTACATACGTATACTTATGTATATCTCGCTTTTTGAACCAGGTATTCCCAATCACCAGTCCTTTTTCAGCACATAAATCTACAAGCTCTTCACCATTTCCATTTACAACACTGAACACTCCATGTATACCAATTATTCCCTCAACTGCCACATTACTCACCTTTGCATTCAAATCACCCATCACTATAACCCAGTCTTGTGCATGAAAACCACTAACACACTCATTCAGCTGCTCCCAAAACACTTGCCTCTCACGATCTTTCTTCTCATGCCCGTGTGCATATGCACCAATAATCACCCATCTCTCTCCATCAACTTTCAGTTTTACCCATATCAATCTAGAATTTACTTTCTTACATTCTATCACATACTCCCACAACTCCTGATTCAGGAGTAGTGCTTACTCCTTCCCTTGCTCTTGTCTTCTCACTAACCACTGACTTTACTCCCAAGACATTCCCAAACCACTCTTCCCCTTTACCCTTGAGCTTCATTTCACTCAGAGCCAAAACCTCCAGGTGGTTTCAGAAGTGGTAGAAGATGTGTGGATCAGGTGTTTGCTTTGAACAATATATGTGAGAAATACTTAGAAAAGCAAATGGATTTGTATGTAGCATTTATGGATCTGGAGAAGGCATATGATAGAGTTGCTAGAGATGCTCTGTGGAAGGTATTAAGAATATATGGTGTGGGAGGAAAGTTGTTAGAAGCAGTGAAAAGTTTTTATCGAGGATGTAAGGCATGTGTACGTGTAGGAAGAGAGGAAAGTGATTGGTTCTCAGTGAATGTAGGTTTGCGGCAGGGGTGTGTGATGTCTCCATGGTTGTTTAATTTGGTTATGGATGGGGTTGTTAGGGAGGTAAATGCAAGAGTTTTGGAAAGAGGGGCAAGTATGAAGTCTGTTGGGGATGAGAGAGCTTGGGAAGTGAGTCAGTTGTTGTTCGCTGATGATACAGCGCTGGTGGCTGATTCATGTGAGAAACTGCAGAAGCTGGTGACTGAGTTTGGTAAAGTGTGTGGAAGAAGAAAGTTAAGAGTAAATGTGAATAAGAGCAAGGTTATTAGGTACAGTAGGGTTGAGGGTCAAGTCAACTGGGAGGTGAGTTTGAATGGAGAAAAACTGGAGGAAGTGAAGTGTTTTAGATATCTGGGAGTGGATCTGGCAGCGGATGGAACCATGGAAGCGGAAGTGGATCATAGGGTGGGGGAGGGGGCGAAAATTCTGGGGGCCTTGAAGAATGTGTGGAAGTCGAGAACATTATCTCGGAAAGCAAAAATGGGTATGTTTGAAGGAATAGTGGTTCCAACAATGTTGTATGGTTGCGAGGCGTGGGCTATGGATAGAGTTGTGCGCAGGAGGATGGATGTGCTGGAAATGAGATGTTTGAGGACAATGTGTGGTGTGAGGTGGTTTGATCGAGTGAGTAACGTAAGGGTAAGAGAGATGTGTGGAAATAAAAAGAGCGTGGTTGAGAGAGCAGAAGAGGGTGTTTTGAAATGGTTTGGGCACATAGAGAGAATGAGTGAGGAAAGATTGACCAAGAGGATATATGTGTCGGAGGTGGAGGGAACGAGGAGAAGAGGGAGACCAAATTGGAGGTGGAAAGATGGAGTGAAAAAGATTTTGTGTGATCGGGGCCTGAACATGCAGGAGGGTGAAAGGAGGGCAAGGAATAGAGTGAATTGGAGCGATGTGGTATACCGGGGTTGACGTGCTGTCACTGGATTGAATCAAGGCATGTGAAGCGTCTGGGGTAAACCATGGAAAGCTCTGTAGGTATGTATATTTGCGTGTGTGGACGTATGTATATACATGTGTATGGGGGGGGTTGGGCCATTTCTTTCGTCTGTTTCCTTGCGCTACCTCGCAAACGCGGGAGACAGCAACAAAGTATAATAATAAAATAAATATATATATATATATATATATATATATATATATATATATATATATATATATATATATATATATATACATATATATATATCCCTGGGGATAGGGGAGAAAGAATACTTCCCACGTACTCCCTGCGTGTCGTAGAAGGCGACTAAAAGGGGAGGGAGCAGGTGGCTGGAAATCCTCCCCTCTCTTTTTTTTTTAATTTTCCAAAAGGAGGAACAGAGAAGGGGGCCAAGTGAGGATATTCCCTCAAAGGCCCAGACCTTTGTTCTTAACGCTACCTCGCTGACGCGGGAAATGGCGAATAGTATGAAAGGAAAGGATATATATATATATATATATATATATATATATATATATATATATATATATATATATATATATATATTTTTGCTTTGTCTCTGTCTCCCGCGTTTGCGAGGTAACGCAAGGAAACAGATGAAAGAAATGGCCCAACCCACCCCCATACACATGTATATACATACACGTCCACACACGCAAATATAATACCTACACAGCTTTCCATGGTTTACCCCAGATGCTTCACATGCCCTGATTTCAATCCACTGACAGTACGTCAACCCCTGGTATACCACATCGAACCAATTCACTCTATTCCTTGCCCTCCTTTCACCCTCCTGCATGTTCAGGCCCCGATCACACAAAATCTTTTTCACTCCATCTTTCCACCTCCAATTTGGTCTCCAACTTCTCCTCGTTCCCTCCACCTCTGTCACATATATCCTCTTGGTCAATCTTTCCTCACTCATTCTCTCCATGTGCCCAAACCATTTCAAAACACCCTCTTCTGCTCTCTCAACCACGCTCTTTTTATTTCCACAAATCTCTCTTACCCTTACGTTACTTACTCGATCAAACCACCTCACACCACACATTGTCCTCAAACATCTCATTTCCAGCACATCCACCCTCCTGCGCACAACTCTATCCATAGCCCACGCCTCGCAACCATACAACATTGTTAGAACCACTATTCCTTCAAACATACCCATTTTTGCTTTCCGAGATAATGTTCTCGACTTCCACACATCCTTCAAGGCTCCCGGATTTTCGCCCCCTCCCCCACCCTAGGATCCACTTCCGCTTCCATGGTTCCATCCGCTGCCAGATCTACTCCCAGATATCTAAAACACTTTACTTCCTCCAGTTTTTCTCCATTCAAACTTACCTCCCAATTGACTTGACCCTCAACCCTACTGTACCTAATAACCTTGCTCTTATTCACATTTACTCTTAACTTTCTTCTTTCACACACTTTACCAAACTCAGTCACCAGCTTCTGCAGTTTCTCACATGAATCAGCCACCAGCGCTGTATCATCAGCGAACAACAACTGACTCACTTCCCAAGCTCTCTCATCCACAACAGACTTCATACTTGCCCCTCTTTCCAAAACTCTTGCATTCACCTCCCTAACAACCCCATCCATAAACAAATTAAACAACCATGGAGACATCACACACCCCTGCCGCAAACCTACATTCACCGAGAACCAATCACTTTTCTCTCTTCCTACACGTACACATGCCTTACATCCTCGATAAAAACTTTTCACTGCTTCTAACAACTTGCCTCCCACACCATATATTCTTAATACCTTCCACAGAGCATCCCTATCAACTCTATCTATCTATCTATCTATCTATATATATATATATATTTTTTTTTTTTTTCCCAAAAGAAGGAACAGAGAAGGGGGCCAGGCTGAGGATATTCCCTTAGAGGCCCAGTCCTGTGTTCTTAACGCTACCTTGCTAATGAGGGAAATGGCGAATGGTTTGAAAGAAAGAAAGAAATATCTCAACATGCTGTCAATGGATTGAACCAGGGCATGTGAAGCGTCTGGGGTAAACCATGGAAAGTTTTGTGGGGCCTGGATGTGGAAAGGGAACTGTGGTTTAAGTGCATTATACATGACAGCTAGAGACTTAGTATGAACAAATGTGGCCTTTGTGGTCTTTTCCTAGCACTATCTCGCACGCATGCAGGGGGAGGGGGTTGTCATTTCATGTGTGGTGGGGTGGCGACGGGAATGAGTAAAGGCAGCAAGTATGAATTATGTACATGTGTATATATGTATGTCTGTGAATGTATATGTATGTATATGTATAGGTATGTATATGTATAGGTATGTATATGTGTGTGTGTGTGTGTGTGTGTATGTATATACATGTGTATGTGGGTGGGTTGGGCCTTTCTTCATGCACTCCTAGCACTACTTTGCTAACATGGGAAGTAGCAAATAAATATTTAAAATTTCATGTGTACTCTACTGGAGTTTACTTTTCTGCTGCAACAGAGCAATGCCATAATCCTTACTCTGACATCAAAAGGGTAACTAGGCCTAAATGGCGAGGCTCATAGCATCTTTCTGCCACAAAGCCAAAGCGTCAGCTGCAATGTGAAAGGCGCCAAGCTAAAATATTATTAGCTAACAGAAATTAAGACCTGCAGCAAAATGGTAGACAGATGAAGGTCAGGACCCGCAATCAAATGGTGATACCATAGTCAATATGCATCTTTTCATTTATACAAAGAAAATTTTTTTCTATTACCACTCACTTTCATTAACAGTATAATGTGTGTAGCTCTAGGAATGTTACAATGAAACCTACTTGCTGAGCATTTATTTAAAGTTGTGATGAAACAGCTAACAAAGTATATACACCCATAATGTAGTAGGATACTTGAAATTTAGGCAACCAGGCTATGATATTTTACAAGAACTGGAAAGACATTAGCCAAAGAAAGCAAACCCATACTGCAATGATGCCAAATAATACCTCATTCTCTGTGAACCCTCTTGATTCATGCATACGTGCAGATAAATTGCACTATACCATGGGTTCGCAGACCTCCTTCCCGATGTTGTCCAGACTACTGGTTGATTTTGACTCCAAGGAAGTAGGCGAGGGAGTAGTCTCCATATCACTCATTTGGAAGTCGACACCTTCATCACAGGAATCTCTAGGGCCTAATTTCTTCACAGATGGGCCATCTGCTTTTGGAATAGTTGACTTTGATCTTAATGGGGAAAATGGTGAGTTGGCTGGAATTGATGCCTTTATAAGATTATGTCTTTTTATCATCTTTTTGTTGCTATTGCCAGTGCGAGAACCGTGAACAATTATTCTGGTGATTTCAGCAGGGTCATCAAGAGGGAGGTCATCATCACTGGAATCTAAGGGGCAGGACATACCATGCGTATGTGATGGGAGAGGGTTGACAGACGATTCAGCTACAGATATCACTGTTATGTGAGGTCCTACAGCTCTTGGTTTATAAACATCACCTTTCTTTATGTCAAGATGAATATCCTTAACTTCATTAATATCTTTTTTGGTGCTTATGTGAACATCATTAATTTGTATCCCATCTTGTGAAGGATTTGATGTTGTACTGTGACTTGTAAACCCTGCTCCAATTAAACCAGACCCCATGGAATGTACAGAAAGTTTATTCTCTGATTTTAAGCCATTCAATGCCATATCATTAACACCAGGAGGAGGCAAATGCTCAACAGGTACAGTAACAGCTTGCATATTACCACTGATAGCTCCTGAATCAGGTAAGGCTTTGCCATAAGCACTAACTCTGGGCAAATAGTTCTTACCTTCTTCAATGTTGTCCTCTATACACACAATACTAGCATGATGCACTGCAACAGTGCTAGAGGATGCTGAAGTGTCATCTGACATGCTGA
This sequence comes from Panulirus ornatus, assembly GCF_036320965.1. Taxonomy (NCBI): domain Eukaryota; kingdom Metazoa; phylum Arthropoda; class Malacostraca; order Decapoda; family Palinuridae; genus Panulirus; species Panulirus ornatus. Next base: position 29,794,382 of record NC_092224.1, on the reverse strand, counting down.
TCACTGTACATGTGCTTGTGTCCCCTTGCAACTTATTATTTATAGCACAACCATCTACTGTTTGAACTGTATCATCTGCTTGCTTGGTGGTTTCAAGGTCACTGTAATACATATTATTTACAGAAGTATCTATTTTTGAAACAGAAGGAATTTTGACATTAGGTCCAGCACTTCTGGATGGAAGCAATTTCAAATTCTTTGCAGTGTGCTCAGATGTATCAATATTTTGAATCTTCGGTAATGAGTGCATTTCAGTGTTTGAGATAGTTATGATAGTCTTGTTTGAATCTGTTCTGATCACATTCTCTTTCTTATTTGGTTTTACTGCAGTGAATCTAGGTTTTTGCTCAAGTGAACTTATATTACTATATTCCTTTAACAAATCTCCAATACTCTTATGTCTTTTCATGGGATGCATACTTTTCATGTTTTTGACTGCTCTGTCTCCATTATCTTCACATGAATTTTGGCCAGTGGGCATGTCAACCTCTGATTCTGTCAGTGTTTGGAAATTTTCTTTTACTTGACCCAGAAATGCTGATACATGTGTTTTATCTAGATCTATTGTACAGTGATCCTCCTCCTCACTGTATACCTGGGTAGCAGTAAATGTAATGTCAGTTTTTTGAGAAATGGAGTCACCATCAACATCATCTGAAAAATCAGTGACAGGTATCTGAAGCAATCCATGGTCTGTAGCAGCATTTGACATCCTATATCCTTTTTTGACAACTGATTCTTCACTACTACAGCCTAATGAAAATGGAGATAAGTTCTTTCCTGATGGGTGATTAATGTCTTCTTTCTCTGTAAAACATCCTATATTATCAATGGCAGGGAGTTTCACTGAAATATCACTTTTTGCTGCCACTGATTTGTTTCTTGTTTCCTCTTGTATTTCTTCATTAATATTAGAGCTTCTAGTATTTTGGAGCTCTGAAGATTGAGGTATGTCACAATTTGGAGATCTGAATGACCTCCCATTTTCTGATTTTCTTAATGTCTCTCTCTTGGGTGATTCTGTGTCGGAATATATAGCCGTGAATAACTTTTTTCTTTCTGATTTCTCAAATGTCTCTCTCTTAGATGACTCTTTCAACTGACCCTGAAATGAATTTTCAAGCAGTTTACAGGCATCATTAGACCTTTGCCTATTTATATTCCTGTCAAATATAATATCTGGTTGATTAGTCTCACATAAAGATTTCTGTCCACGGTAATTATTCAGAAAATCACTCATACGTCTTTTTCCCTTGGGTGCAAATGCTGGGCCAGATAATACAGAGATGCTTGACAGGCTGCTCTGCCTGTTAAATGGTGAATGTCTTGTTGCTGGCTGTTCAATGCCTAGTGTTTTGTTTGCTTGTAGAGATGAAACTGAGGCATTCATTTTAGATAAATCTGAGGCTAAATGTAAATCTAACACACTAGGAAGCATTTTTTGATATTCTAACTTATCAGAATCTAGATCAGATGTACCCAAAATGCTTCCATTATGTGTTTCTATGAAAGATGATTGTCGAAGGGCATTTGCATCTGAAAGACAATCAAGTGGTGTCATTTTCCTCTCTTGATCACACATGGTGATATTTGAGATGCATTTGCTTCCATAGTTCATATGTTCAACAGGCATTGCTTCTGCTGGAGAAATGCAGGAAACTGATGCTTGTTTCCTGCTATCATTAGTGACAGTAGAACTCTGTCCTGTCTTATGGAGAGTCACTCCAAAAATAGTTTTATCGTCTATGTGGTCACGTGTAGTAAGTTTGCTTATGTCCCTACAGTCTACTGAATTGCAAAAGTCAGTGTCTATGAGGCTGGAGGTACTGAAGCTGTATTTACCACTAAGTGAGCTAGATGTTGGTGGCAAACTGAAGCTGGTAAGTGATGCATGATCATCAAATTCTGAATTGTCAGCATCACTATTATATAAACCAGTTTCAGGAGCATGATGAGAATCTCGATCATCAGGCAAATACCTTACCTCTTTAACAATGTATGGCTTCTCCGTTCTCTTATTAAGGTTGTTGATGTAGCTGCGACTGTATGGTTGATCAGTTGGGGATACCTTCTCAATCAGGTGGATGTTCTTCTTCCCATAGAATGAAAGAGAATTCTGTTTACAAAGCACAAATTAATTCATGACATAGTTAGTAATTATATATTCAGAGTGCTATGAAATAATTGCATATAATCATCTTTAAACTTCTAAGTACTATTTCTTGTTTGTCAATGATACTTCAGTGGATAATCAAGGTTTTGAATTAAAAGTCTCATATTCATTGTAAATGAGAAATGAAAATGAATACTTACATCCTTTTCATGTTTGTCTAAATCATTAACTCTCTCTCGGTTGGCAATATCAAACTTTGAGGCCAATTTTCTAACAGACGGTAACGTAGGAACCTCATCTTGTGTGTGAGTTGAGGCATCACTATCAATCCCCTCACCATGGCTTTCACCATCACTATATGGACTCATACTCTCCATTGATCTTTTGTAGTGTGAATTGTGCTGGTAACTAGCACTTTTGCTAAGATTAGTTGTAGTATTTACATTGATATTGCTCATACTGCTTACAGAATTGATGTTCATATTCTGTTGAGGAACTGACCCCAAATTATGAAGATTGGAGATTTTAGTAGACGGCTGCAAATTATCAACACTTGTATGCCTTAAGAGTGGCTGTACCACAGCTTTTTCTTTTGGGTGAGCAGTAATAGTGTCCTCACTCACTGTCCGCCAAAGGTCATGCCGTGGGGGAACCAAGTATGAATCTGAAAGTGATAGACCGTCATATTAAATCTTTTTCAAAATAGGGTTTTGTAAAATTCTTTCAGATATTAGTTAAAACGTCCATGGGAAAAATCAAATGATATATTTTGCATGAAAAACAATAAAGAAATGAGAAAATATCCAGTATGATCAAGTGAAACTTTTAAGCTAAAAAATGCAATCAATTTTCACATCAGGGTTAGTTCCAACAGTTATTCAGATTTTGTAAATTAGACATCAATAAATAAATTACTGTAGTTAGTTTAAAATCTTGATGAAAATCTCATGGAAGTATAGTAACTGAAAATTATTCTACCGACAAAAAATCAGTCAATGTACAAATTAAATCAATTACTTTAACTTTATTATGTAACCCCTGGATCCCTATACAGAGCTTCTGCAGCTTCAAAGCTGCACTACAATCAGTAACAGAGAAATGATACTCCTTTTCATTCACTAACAACGATAAAACCTTGGCAAAAGTGAAATTTCATCTGCAATATAACCACAAGCAGGTGAAGTAAAGCCTTCGAGTAGTAGGGAAAGAAACTGTTACCAATACAAGCCACCCTTGAGCTGCCAATGGCCACACAGTAATCATGGGATGCACCAGCTTGCTGAGTATTGCATGGTCATAGCTAGTGGTGGGGGCACACAAGCAACCAACTCCTGGGAGCAAAAACCAAAGTAATACTTACAGAAGAGGGAAGGTGAACCAACATTGCAGCATGGGGCAAGAGGGTCAAGTTTTGAAGTTAGCCTAAGAGAATTCATAAATAGGACCACTTTCAACTCAAACATGTTAAGTAAGGATGCAGAGCTAGAACCAACCCAGATGTGATGAGAGCAGTAATCCATATAAGGATGAATCAGTCCTATGTATAAGCAGAGCAAATGTTTGGAAGCAAAAAAGTTTCGATATCTATACAGGACACCCAGTTTCCTAGAGGCAGACTTAGTTATTCTATACCGTGAGGTTTCTAAGAAAGAGTGAATGTTACAGTGATACCAAGTATGTTCACTGAGTCGAGATGGAATTGCAGAACTGTCACAGGAAAGACGAGAGTTGAGAGGAATCTTTGATAGAGAGATTGGTAGAAACCTTTGTCAAGGAGAGAAGTGTTTTTGCGATGTGCTCACCAACCCAATTTCAAACAGGCCTTATTGTGTGCCACAAAGTGACCCAAATTAATCATACTGAAATCCCCTGAATTTTAGAGAAAGCCTCTGAATCTTAGTGAAATCCTAGAAGATGGTTCCAGCTTCTCAAGTTGCCTGCCCTGATGCCATTGGGAGTTTACCAGGGATTTTCTCCTCAGAGAAGGTTAGTACAATTCTTGTTTAGTCTGTGATGTATTTGATAGGCTTTTGGTAGGTGTTAGGGAAAACAGCAAAACCTTGTAAAAACTAGATGTCAGGATATAAGGGTGGGAAGAGGAAGCTGGATTCTTGTCAGCAAAAGTGGTAGCAATACAGGAAACAGACAATGATATATCACCTAGGCAGAAGAATTTACAAAGAAAGGCCAAGTAGGGTCAGTCGGTGAGAGTTTGTCAAAGAGCAATCACAATTTGATTAGATTAGAGCTAAAATTTAGACCATGATCCCAGAATAAAGGCGAGCAAATTTTGAAAACATCAGACACGAAATTCGCAGTACTAGTTCATTACAACTTCGTGACATTCACACAGTATAGGAATTGTAGAGTAATTCTAAAAACACACTACTTGCAATATTTCAAAATCATCATGGATGAATGGGAGAATAAAAGAACTGATTTGCCAAAAAAAGAAAACATATAAGAATTTAAAGTCAATGGAAACCAATGAAAATTGCCAGGAATTAATCATAATCAAAAGAGAGTGTAAGGTCATAAGACAGTAAACGCAGGGAAGAAAAAAAATTTCCTTGAAAGTTAAGAATAATCCTAAGGAATTATTCAAATATAGAAGACAAAGGAAAACAGTAAAAGAAGGAATTGGACCATCATGAAACAAACATGACACACTAACTTCTGATGAAAAAGAAAATGGCTACCATACTAAATTATTCCTTTAAATCTGTATTCACAATTGAAGAAACATCTCGAATACCACAACCAATGAAAATGTTTCAAGGGTCTGATGAAGAAGAGTTGAGGGTTAGAGAAATAAAGAGCTCTGAAATAATTAAATACCTGGACCAATTAAATTTTAACAAAACCAACAGCCCAGGTAACAGCTCCAAGATTTTTAAAAGATGTCAGGAGACAGCTGATATACCCCATAACAAATTATTCAACCAATCTCTATCAGATGGTCAGGTGCCAACCGACTGTAAACAAGCAAATGTTACTCCTAAATATAAAAAAGGAGACAAAAAGTGTGCCTTGAACTACCATCCAATTAGCCTTATGTCAATGGAAAAATAATACAATAAAATTGTAACGTTTCTAGATCACAAAATCATATCTGGACAACCAACACAGTTTCTGCAATAGAAGACACTGTCTGACAAATTTGGAATTCTTTAATATTATTTATCAGAAATGGGACAAAAAAGTACTGTCTGATGTAGTATATTCAGATTTCCAAAAGGCTTTTGATAAAGTACCTCACAAGAGACTTTTAAATAAACTCATAGCACATGGAATCAGTGAAGAACTCTGTACATGGATCAGGGACTTGCTTACCGGAACAAAGCAGTGTTTAGCATTAAATAGTGAACCCTCAGACTGACTAAATGTAACAAGTAGTGTGCCACATGGGGTTGGTCCTAGACCCAATTCTTTTCATAATATACATTAATGAACTAGAGCTCACTCTCAAATTTACAGACAATACTAAACCAGGAGGCAGAACTGTAAGCAGGCGGGAGTGAGAAATTATTCAAAGAGATCTTATAACTTACTATCAGGGTAGTCAGACATATGGCAAATGAAGTTTGATGTAAACAAGTGTAAAATTATGCACTTTGGAGAAAAGGATATATGTTACAGCTTACAAACTATTCAGAAACTCTCTAACTAAGCTAAATGAAGAAAAGGACCTTGGAGTTGTCATTAGCAACTACTTGAAGTACACTAAACAGTGCCAAGCAGCAAGTAAAAAAAGGCAACCACATAGTACGTTTCATAGCCAGGAACACAGATTATGACATCAGAAACAAATCTCATACTTTAAATTCGTATTTCCCCTAAGTAAGATATTTACAAATAGGTAAAATATTTCAAAACGTGTGTGCAATAGTAAGTGGGCTGAAACTTTTGTGAGGGCTGACTGGTGAGTAAATGTGGGTCATAAGTGGAGTTTGCCATGTTTCTGACAAAGGGTCAGTCTCACAGCTACCACTGTTGAATGCTGATTTGTGCTACTTGTGTGACTTAAGTATACCTGCTTAAGTGGTTTTCCTGCAACCTGCTGTGTTTGTGTTCGTTAATTTGGCATCCACACATCCAGCAGCATCTACCCAAAGCCAGCAATTAAATGGAAGAGGCCTATCTGGCCTTAGAAATGCTAATGCTGGTGAGGGAGCATCAGAGAGATTTCAGAAACATTTTACAATTAAGATGAATGGACTGAGCATATAAATTACCATGAACAATGGAAAAAGCTATAGCTTTATAGTCTGAAAAGTTGGAGGGAGAGATATATAAAGTTTATGATAAAATGTGCTTGGAAACAAATGGAGGGCATAAAGAACAATGTTTTTAACCTCAAGCCAAACAAGGAAGGACAATAAAGAATCTATAACGAAAGAGTAATTCATGGAAACATATCAAAAAGGTATAAGATGAAGATACATGATCTCCCAGGGAATAAGGATATTAGAAGGATTATATTTCTTTAATGCTATACTAGGTGATGCAAGAAATTTAAGAGGTCCCGGAGTAATTATAAATGAATTCAAAATTACATGATTCTATCACTTTCCATGGATAAAAACAACATACCAACACGTGGATTGTGAAGAACTTCTGTGGAACTGTCAGACTGTCCATTAAAGTAAGAACTTCTAGGAACATGACGTGCATAGTTTTCCTCCCACCTTCGTTGAGTCTCATTGATTGTTCTTTGGAATTTGGCTACTTCACGTCCCACACACGCATCCTGTTTCAAAATGATTAAATACTGTTTTTAACATATGGATGCAACTGTACTTTGATAATGAATTCACCAGATGGCTTCATGAGTTCATTCAATAATCAGAAAACCATACAACATACAAAACTGGTAAACTTAGTACTATACCTGAATTGATCGGAGTTCTTTTTTCCAATCACTGAGATGGTAGGAATCCAACTCTGTACTTCTTAAGGTGGCCTCACTGCTACTTTTACTGGAACCTTTTAGTCCACCTTCACTGATCTGTATCTGTTCCTAAGTCAAATAGTGCATTATCAATGACCCATGCATTTTTGGTTATCACAGATCATTCCATTTAACATATCACATGACCTGTTATTCCTAAGGTGCAACTTCCTTACTGCAAGACAATGAACTCTTACTTAAATGTCGGGCACTTACCTTACACACAACATCACTTTTTTTGACCAATGGGACCCACTCAGTGGGCATGGCATGCTTCCAAAGTGCTACGAACCTCATGCATAGGGATCCTGGAGCAGGAAGGTATAGTGTCTGGGGTAAACCATGGAAAGTTCTGTGGGGCCTGGATGTGGAAAGGGAGCTGTGGTTTCGGTGCATTATTACATGACAGCTAGAGACTGAGTGTGAACAAATGTGGCCTTTGTTGTCTTTTCCTAGCGCTACCTCACACACATGAGGGAGGAGGGTTTTTTTATTTCATATGTGGTGGGGTGGCGATGGGAATGAATAAAGGCAGACAGTATGAACTATGTACATGTGTATATATGTATATGTCTGTGTGTATATATATGTATACGTTGAGATGTATAGGTATGTATATTTGCGTGTGTGGACGTGTATGTATATACATGTGTATGTGGGTGGATCGGGCCATTCTTTCGTCTGTTTCCTTGCACTACCTCGCTAATGCGGGAGACAGCGACAAGGCAGAATAGAAATAAATAGAAATATATATATATATATATATATATATATATATATATATATATATATATATATATATATATATATATATTTTTTTTTTTATTATTATTCTTTGTCGCTGTCTCCCGCGTTTGCGAGGTAGCGCAAGGAAACAGACGAAAGAAATGGCCCAACCCCCCCCCCATACACATGTATATACATACGTCCACACACGCAAATATACATACCTACACAGCTTTCCATGGTTTACCCCAGACGCTTCACATGCCTTGATTCAATCCACTGACAGCACGTCAACCCCGGTATACCACATCGCTCCAATTCACTCTATTCCTTGCCCTCCTTTCACCCTCCTGCATGTTCAGGCCCCGATCACACAAAATCTTTTTCACTCCATCTTTCCACCTCCAATTTGGTCTCCCTCTTCTCCTTGTTCCCTCCACCTCCGACACATATATCCTCTTGGTCAATCTTTCCTCACTCATCCTCTCCATGTGCCCAAACCACTTCAAAACACCCTCTTCTGCTCTCTCAACCACGCTCTTTTTATTTCCACACATCTCTCTTACCCTTACGTTACTCACTCGAAACAGAATAAGGAGTCACGCGGGGAGTGCTCATCCTCCTCGAAGGCTCAGACTGGGGTGTCTAAATGTATGTGGATGTAACCAAGATGTGAAAAAAGGAAAGATAGGTAGTATGTTTGAGGAAAGGAACCTGGATGTTTTGGCTCTGAGTGAAACGAAGCTCAAGGGTAAAGGGGAAGAGTGGTTTGGGAGTGTCTTGGGAGTAAAGTCAGGGGTTAGTGAGAGGACAAGAGCAAGGGAAGGAGTAGCAGTACTCCTGAAACAGGAGTTGTGGGAGTATGTGATAGAATGTAAGAAAGTAAATTCTCGATTAATATGGGTAAAACTGAAAGTTGATGGAGAGAGATGGGTGATTATTGGTGCATATGCACCTGGGCATGAGAAGAAAGATCATGAGAGGCAAGTGTTTTGGGAGCAGCTGAATGAGCGTGTTAGTGGTTTTGATGCACGAGACCGGGTTATAGTGATGGGTGATTTGAATGCAAAGGTGAGTAATGTGGTAGTTGTGGGAATAATTGGTATACATGGGGTGTTCAAATGTGGTAGTTGTGGGAATAATTGGTATACATGGGGTGTTCAGTGTTGTAAATGGAAATGGTGAAGAGCTTGTAGATTTATGTGCTGAAAAAGGACTGGTGATTGGGAATACCTGGTTTAAAAAGCGAGATATACATAAGTATACGTATGTAAGTAGGAGAGATGGCCAGAGAGCGTTATTGGATTACACGTTAATTGACAGGCGCGCGAAAGAGACTTTTGGATGTTAATGTGCTGAGAGGTGCAACTGGAGGGATGTCTGATCATTATCTTGTGGAGGCTATTATCATTTTGCTTTGTCGCTGTCTCCCGCGTTTGCGAGGTAGCGCAAGGAAACAGACGAAAGAAATGGCCCAACCCACCCTCATACACAATGTATATACATACACGTCCACACACGCAAATATACATACCTATACATCTCAATGTACACATATATATACACACACAAACACATACATATATACCCATGCACACAATTCACACTGTCTACCTTTATTCATTCCCATCGCCACCTCGCCACACATGGAATACCATCCCCTTCCCCCCTCATGTGTGCGAGGTAGCACTAGGAAAAGACAACAAAGGCCCCATTCGTTCACACTCAGTCTCTAGCTGTCACGCAATAATGCCCGAAACCACAGCTCTCTTTCCACATCCAGGCCCCACACAACTTTCCATGGTTTACCCCAGATGCTTCACATGCGCTGATTCAATCCACTGACAGTACGTCAACCCCGGTATACCACATCGATCCAATTCACTCTATTCCTTGCACACCTTTCACCCTCCTGCATGTTCAGGCCCCGATCACACAAAATCTTTTTCACTCCATCTTTCCACCTCCAATTTGGTCTCCCACTTCTCCTCGTTCCCTCCACCTCCGACACATATATCCTCTTGGTCAATCTTTCCTGACTCATTCTCTCCATGTGCCCAAACCATTTCAAAACACCCTCTTCTGCTCTCTCAACCACACTCTTTTTATTTCCACACATCTCTCTTACCCTTACATTACTTACTCGATCAAACCACCTCACACCACACATTGTCCTCAAACATCTCATTTCCAGCACATCCACCCTCCTGCACACAACTCTATCCATAGCCCACGCCTCGCAACCATACAACATTGTTGGAACCACTATTCCTTCAAACATACCCATTTTTGCTTTCCGAGATAATGTTCTCGACTTCCACACATCCTTCAAGGCTCCCAGGATTTTCGCCTCCTCCCCCACCCTATGATTCACTTCCGCTTCCATGGTTCCATCCGCTGCCAGATCCACTCCCAGATATCTAAAACACTTTACTTCCTCTAGTTTTTCTCCATTCAAACTTACCTCCCAATTGACTTGACCCTCCACCCTACTGTACCTAATAACCTTGCTCTTATTCACATTTACTCTTAACTTTCTTCTTTCACACACTTTACCAAACTCAGTCACCAGCTTCTGCAGTTTCTCACATGAATCAGCCACCAGCGCTGTGTCATCAGCGAACAACAACTGACTCACTTCCCAAGCTCTCTCATCTAATACAGACTTCATACTTGCCCCTCTTTCCAAAACTCTTGCATTCACCTCCCTAACAACCCCATCCATAAACAAATTAAACAACCATGGAGACATCACACACCCCTGCCGCAAACCTACATTCACTGAGAACCAATCACTTTCCTCTCTTCCTACACGTACACATGCCTTACATCCTCGATAAAAACTTTTCACTGCTTCTAACAACTTGCCTCCCACCCCATATATTCTTAATACCTTCCACAGAGCATCTCTATCAACTCTATCATATGCCTTCTCCAGATCCATAAATGCTACATACAAATCCATTTGCTTTTCTAAGTATTTCTCACATACATTCTTCAAAGCAAACACCTGATCCACACATCCTCTACCACTTCTGAAACCACACTGCTCTTCCCCAATCTGATGCTCTGTACATGCCTTCACCCTCTCAATCAATACCCTCCCATATAATTTACCAGGAATACTCAACAAACTTATACCTCTGTAATTTGAGCACTCACTCTTATCCCCTTTGCCTTTGTACAATGGCACTATGCACGCATTCCGCCAATCCTCAGGCACCTCACCATGAGTCATACATACATTAAATAACCTTACCAACCGGTCAACAATATATTCACCCCCTTTTTTAATAAATTCCACTGCAATACCATCCAAACCTGCTGCCTTGCCGGCTTTCATCTTCCGCAAAGCTTTTACTACCTCTTCTCTGTTTACCAAATCATTTTCCCTAACCCTCTCACTTTGCACACCACCTCGACCAAAACACCCTATATCTGCCACTCTATCATTAAACACATTCAACAAACCTTCAAAATACTCACTCCATCTCCTTCTCACATCACCACTACTTGTTATCACCTCCCCATTTGCGCCCTTCATTGAAGTTCCCATTTGCTCCCTTGTCTTATGCACTTTATTTACCTCCTTCCAGAACATCTTTTTATTCTCCCTAAAATTTAATGATACTCTCTCACCCCAACTCTCATCTGCCCTCTTTTTCACCTCTTGAACCTTTCTCTTGACCTCCTGTCTCTTTCTTTTATACATCTCCCACTCAATTGCATTTTTTCCCTGCAAAAATCCTCCAAATGCCTCTCTCTTCTCTTTCACTAATAATCTTCCTTCTTCATCCCACCACTCACTACCCTTTCTAATCAACCCACCTCCCACGCTTCTCATGCCACAAGCATCTTTTGCGCAATCCATCACTGATTCCCTAAATACATCCCATTCTTCCCCCACTCCCCTTACTTCCATTGTTCTCACCTTTTTCCATTCTGTACTCAGTCTCTCCTGGTACTTCCTCACACAAGTCTCCTTCCCAAGCTCACTTACTCTCACCACCCTCTTCACCCCAACATTCACTCTTTTTTTCTGAAAACCCATACAAATCTTCACCTTAGCCTCCACAAGATAATGATCAGACATCCCTCCAGTTGCACCTCTCAGCACATCAACATCCAAAAGTCTCTCTTTCACGTGTCTGTCAATTAAAACATAATCCAATAACGCTCTCTGGCCATCTCTCCTACTTACATACTTTTTTTTTTTTTTTTTTGCTCTGTCGCTGTCTCCCGCGTCTGCGAGGTAGCACAAGGAAACAGACGAAAGAAATGGCCCAACCCACCCCCATACACATGTATATACATACGTCCACACACGCAAATATACATACCTCCACAGCTTTCCATGGTTTACCCCAGACGCTTCACATGCCTTGATTCAATCAACTGACAGCACGTCAACCCCGGTATACCACATCGCTCCAATTCACTCTATTCCTTGCCCTCCTTTCACCCTCCTGCGTGTTCAGGCCCCGATCACACAAAATCTTTTTCACTCCATCTTTCCACCTCCAATTTGGTCTCCCTCTTCTCCTTGTTCCCTCCACCTCCGACATATATATCCTCTTGGTCAATCTTTCCTCACTCATTCTCTCCATGTGCCCAAACCATTTCAAAACACCCTCTTCTGCTCTCTCAACCACGCTCTTTTTATTTCCACACATCTCTCTTACCCTTACGTTACTTACTCGATCAAACCACCTCACACCACACATTGTCCTCAAACATCTCATTTCCAGCACATCCATCCTCCTGCGCACAACTCTATCCATAGCCCACGCCTCGCAACCATACAACATTGTTGGAACCACTATTCCTTCAAACATACCCATTTTTGCTTTCCGAGATAATGCTCTCGACTTCCACACATTCTTCAAGGCTCCCAGAATTTTCGCCCCCTCCCCCACCCTATGATCCACTTCCGCTTCCATGGTTCCATCCGCTGCCAGATCCACTCCCAGATATCTAAAACACTTCACTTCCTCCAGTTTTTCTCCATTCAAACTCACCTCCCAATTGACTTGACCCTCAACCCTACTGTACCTAATAACCTTGCTCTTATTCACATTTACTCTTAACTTTCTTCTTCCACACACTTTACCAAACTCAGTCACCAGCTTCTGCAGTTTCTCACATGAATCAGCCACCAGCGCTGTATCATCAGCGAACAACAACTGACTCACTTCCCAAGCTCTCTCATCCCCAACAGACTTTATACTTGCCCCTCTTTCCAAAACTTATGTATATCTCGCTTTTTAAACCAGGTATTCCCAATCACCAGTCCTTTTTCAGCACATAAATCTACAAGCTCTTAACCATTTCCATTTACAACACTGAACACCCCATGTATACCAATTATTCCCTCAACTGCCACATTACTCACCTTTGCATTCAAATCACCCATCGCTATAACCCGGTCTCGTGCATCAAAACCACTAACACACTCATTCAGCTGCTCCCAAAACACTTGCCTCTCATGATCTTTCTTCTCATGCCCAGGTGCATATGCACCAATAATCACCCATCTCTCTCCATCAACTTTCAGTTTTACCCATATTAATCGAGAATTTACTTTCTTACATTCTATCACATACTCCCACAACTCCTGTTTCAGGAGTACTGCTACTCCTTCCCTTGCTCTTGTCCTCTCACTAACCCCTGACTTTACTCCCAAGACATTCCCAAACCAATCTTCCCCTTTACCCTTGAGCTTCGTTTCACTCATATATTGCTTTGTCGCTGTCTCCCGTGTTTGTGAGGTAGCGCAAGGAAACAGACGAAAGAAATGGCCCAATATATATATGCACCAGGAGTCCTTTCTAGCCTTATGGGGCGCTTGCAGCACTCAGAAAGCTGATCACATCCACTGGTCAGGACCACAATCATAAAAAATTGTTACAATGTGTGTCTATGTGCAAAAGTGCATGGCAAATGAGAAGTAACTGCTCAATGATATTTCCTATTTGTAATTATGTACCAATTTGTACAACATGGGAAGGAAGTTTGAACACTCTACTATCAAACAACTTCTTGAATTTATATATGTTATCTATCTATCTATATCTCTGATGCATGTTCCCTCCGGGAACTCCCATCAAGAGGTGGCGGCCATGGCAAAAGTCTCCACTTATCCCTGTCCTTACATACCTCCTTCACATGCACCATTTCATGCATTCTTCCTCTGTTTCTCTCCAGTATTCCTCTACCCTATTTGCAATGTCACAGGTGGTCTTCCACTCACACCATCCCCTGTAATTGTAATATCATGCACTCTCCTTGTAAATTCCCAGTCTTGCATTCTTTCCACAAGCTCAAACCACCTCAAAGTATCACATTTCACCCATTCTGCCACTCTACAATTCAATTCCTTTGCATTCATTGCCATTCCACATCTCCTATACACTTTCATTTCTTTCTGCATTCCATGTAGTCACACCTAATGCTCTTCTCAAATAGAGCATTTCCATAGCCTGGATTTTTGACCTCTGCACCTCATTCCACATGCATGTTTTGGCTGCATAGGTCAGGGTAGGGAGGACTATGCTTTCCCTTAATCAATTTTTCACTTCCCTACTTCACCTCTATCCTTCATTATTCAATTATGGGACCCAATGACTCTTCTAACCTGTACTGCTTTATCCCTTCTCTCTTTTTCCATATCACTACACTTACTCAAGACTGCTCCCAGATTCTTAAATTCCCTCGCTTCTTCCAGTCTTTTTCCTTCCACATCCACATTACAATTTGATGTATTTTGTTTCAATCTATATGGTTTTACAAAATCTATACTTTCATTCCATTTCCTTTCAAACACCATTACTTTACTTTTACTTGCATCTACCTTCAATCTCCTATGCTTTACATGCATCATAAAACACACTTACAACATTCTGCAACTCCTCCTCACTCTCTGCAAACAACGCAGTATCATCCACAAACAGGCTTGCCACTAGCCACCATATCTCACTGTCACACTCCATCTCTGCACCCCTTTTACCTAGTTTTGCTTTCATCTCTCTTAATGCTGTCTGCATTAACCATGTCTTCAGTCAATCTGTTCTATTTATCCACCACGTTTATGCTATAAAAGTACATCTTTACATCCTTATTTCCAAGATTATTACTTAATTTCAGGTTATATGCTCTGGTTCTTAAATCCCTACATCTCTCAAAGTACTGTCCACTTTGTTGGTCTCTTCAGAAAACTTAAAGGTTTTGATCAGGTCACCCTTCACTCTTCCGAGGTGGGTAATTTCAAACCCTCCAGCTTTTCCCTGTAGCTTGGCTGTCATAAGACTGGTATCATCTTTACTGCCTTACTCTGGACTTTCTTTAAAAGTTCTTTTTGCATCTGTAGTTGTGGTGACCAAACCTGAGAAGCATACATAGGATATGAACCGCTTGCTAAATATTTCTTTATGCATATACTTAAAAGCAATTCTGATATTTGCCAGCAAACAGTTTGTCTCCATATCTTTTCTCTTAATATGGGATTCTGGTGACTGATAAAGGACGATGTCTACTAACAAGTCCCTCTTTCACACTGAATCTTGAAGCTTATTTCCTGCTAAGTAATAATCATATTGAAGCCATCTTTTGCTTCATCATATACTCATCACTTGAATTTGCTAGAGTTGAATTTCATCAAACATGTTTCAGACCAACTTTGGAGTCTGTTTAGGTTCACTTGTAAGCTGATGCAATTCTCCTAACTTTTAGCTTCCCTCATGAACCTTGCATCAACTGCAAACATATTCAGGCAGGATTCCATACTTTCAGGCAAGTCATCAAAAGAGATCAAGAAGATTAATGGTCCAAAATCAAACCCTTTGGCAAGACTACACTGGTTACCGCAACCCGTTTGGTAAAGGCTCCTCTGACATGCATTCATTTTTCCTCCCCACTGAGATAATCTTCAAATTAGCTGGATCACCTGCATGGTGATCCAGCTTCATAAGTAGCATCTTATGTGGTACAGTGTCAAATGCCTTCTGGTAGTATCGATATACACATTCCACCCAATATTCCCTTTTGTCTAGCACTGAGCTCACTAGCCCTAAAACCATGTTGTCTCTCTTTTATGTAATTTCTGCACAGAGTCACCCACATGCAATCTTTTAAAGAATCTTATATGCCACATTTGTTAGCAAAACCAGTTTGTAGTTCAAAGCCTGTTCTTGGTCCCCTTTCTTATATATAGGTATGATGTTTACCCTTTTGCATTCCTTTGGCACTATGCCTCTCTCCAGTGACATCTTGAATAGTAATTCAAGTGGTTTATCAAGTGTATCTGCACACATTTATAGCACATATGATGAAATATCATCAGAATCATGAGCCTTGTACAGATCAAGTCCTTTCAGTGTTCTCTTAATATCTTTTCTAAATATCTTGGTGATTTCCAAAAGCTCCACCCCATTCCATCTCACTAGAGTTGGGACTATTGAGTCTTCCACAGTGAAAACACTTTTGAACTTGCTAATCAGTTTCTCACATATCCTTTATGATATTTCCCTTATTCTGTTTAGCTGTACCTTGACCAAAAACTGGCTCCTGATGTCTTTGTGAAAGAGTTTTTGATTTCCAGCTGCCTTGTGCACGATATTCTTTTCAACATAAAGTTGTGAGGAATTTTCAAAAGAGAGATGGTTAGAAAGTTGGTCTTGGAGACATTAGACTTAACTCAATTTTGTCTATCCCATTGAGATATCCTGTTCAAGTCTGGGTTTATTGAGAAAGCTGTGTTGAGGTGAGATGCAGATTAAGAGATTAGTAGAACTGAAGGATTTGGAGGAATGCAGTGCTGAGTTGTAAGCATAGGAGTGCATTTTGATTATTAAAGGAAGACAGGAAATCACAGATATTTTTATTTTTATTCATTTTGCTTTGTCGCTGTCTCCCACGTTAGCGAGGTAGCGCAAGGAAACAGACGAAAGAATGGCCCAACCCACCCACATACACGTATATACATACACGTCCACACATGCAAATATACATACCTATACATCTCAACGTATACATATATATACACACACAGACATATACATATATACACATGTACATAATTATTAGTCTGCCTTTATTAATTCCCATCGCAGATAAAAAGCAGAAAAAGTGTAGGAGACTGGACACAACCTTGAGGGACACAGCTGTTGAAGGAGAAAGGGGAAAAAGGCTAATTCATCAACAACCACAGAGATATATCAGCCAAAGAGGAAGCTACATGTGAGGGGACAAAGTAAGGGAGGGAAACCAAAAGAAGGGAGCTTAGAGATGTGATCCTGATGCCACACCTTAAAAAAAGCTTTGTATATTTCAATGGCAAGTACACAGGATTCCACAAAATCTTTAAGGAATGATGACCAGACATTAGTAAGATAGAAATTAATATCTCCAGTGGGTCTCATCTTATGAAATCCATACTGGTGATCAGGGAGATGCAAAATGTCTGAGAATATGGGAGTTGAGGAGGAATTCATAGACTTTTGAAATGGTAGATGCTAAAGCAACAGGATGATTGAGAGGTTAGACCAGTCCCCTTTATGGGGATGGGATGTACCAATGCATGCATTCAAGAAGGGAAAGTTCTGGTTTTCAGGCAGAAACAGAACAGATGAGCAAATGCAGGTGCAAGTTCAGAGGCACACTCTTTCAGTCCTTAGGAATGTATGCCATCAGGACCATAAGCCTGCTTTTTGAGTAGTTTGGAAGATTATGGGAAGAGGCATAGGATTAATAAGAGGAGTAGCAGGGATAGAGTTACAGAAGAAATAGGAACCAAAGAGAGTTGCTTTGTTTATGACAGAGACAGATATTGCACTATCAGAACAGAGAAATAAAGTAAAGGCAGTTTGACAGAAGCTGTTAGTGATGCCTTTTGCTAGAGAAAAGAAAGACTTATCAGTGGATGAGATGCCATCACACAACTTCTGAATAAAGGAATGCTTTGCCTCATAGATGACGTAACTGCAATGATTACAGGCAGTGATAAATGATGAACAGAAATCAGAGGAAGGAGGGTTTTTCCAAACCTGATCTCCTGCCAGAATGACCTCAGTTCAGAAATGGTTGAACCAACAACTGGAAAGAGGTTGTCTTGGAGGAGGAGAGGGATAAATGCTTCCATTCCCACAGCATTACCCTATGCTATGCATCTGGTGAAGACAAAAGCATCACCACATACTAGATAGTAATTTGCTCATGGAAAGACAGAAAAGAATTTTTGCAAGTTATTCTAGTCACCTGTGTTCAGGTGCCAATTTTTATGTTTAGAAAGGGCTGCTGGAGGGGAGGTGCTATCAAAATATATATATATATATATATATATTTCTTTCTTTTCTTTCAAACTATTCGCCATTTCCCGCATTAGCGAGGTAGCGTTAAGAACAGAGGACTGGGCCTTTGAGGGAATATCCTCACCTGGCCCCCTTCTCTGTTCCTTCTTTTGGAAAAAAAAAAAAGAGAGGGGAGGATTTCCAGCCCCCTGCTCCCTCCCCTTTTAGTCGCCTTCTACGACACGCAGGGAATACGTGGGAAGTATTCTTTCTCCCCTATCCCCAGGGATTATTTTGTTAAGTCATTATTTGAAGTTAGGTCTCTTACAAAAACACCAGGAAGCTTACACACAAGAGGGATACCTTCAACTTTAACCTATCCCATCTCTTCAATATCTAAATTTCAACTAGAAGTACCTCCCTGGTAACGCAAATCCATCATCTTTAATTTCATTCCTACTTTATGTGGGATAGATCAAGTGCATACACATAGTATTAGTAGGAACGGATCTTGCAGAACTAAGATTCCCAACCCCATAGGAACCCAATTCTCTCGCATATGTATACTATCATGCCACCCTTTGTAATGAATGAAGTTAGTTCTTTCTCTTGAATCAACATTGTTTGGGTACATTTGTTATTTACCAAATACAAAGAGCAAGTGAAAAGAAAAGATGGAAGTAACATATAAGAACAGCATGATAAAATTTCATTGCTGTATTTCAGTCCACGCTACTAGTGATCTATAATTTCAGTCTCATTTGCTAAATTACTTTGGATCCACTAAAATGATCTATTTATAAAACGTTTTACATTCTGGAAAGAAAACCATAAGTCACAGACTATAGCAACATATACCTGGTTTCCAAAAAAAGAATGAAATACAGGTGAAGAAAATACTATTTATTCCATAAATTGTGTTATACAGGAGGGTGAAAAGCTTCCTCGGACATGCATCAAAGAAGCACAAGTAGTAGGCATGCAAATCCATTTTACAAAGTGTTAGTGTAAAGAAAAACCATCAGCTACCTCAATTATACTCATGCCAGACATGCTTAAAACTATATTCATGGGCATACGTAACAAATGTAATAGTAATGTACTCCTACAAGCTTCTTTATTCACTATAATCATCACAGGGTAGGGTGCTTACCTGTTTATGCTACAACGGTTTATAATATTAGCTAATCACCAGTAATTCTAACATCTTTAGTATTAGTAAAGCGATATCTATTGAGCAAAATTACTACTCTATTAGGCTTAAATACTAAAGAGGCATTTCAGTCAAGATATTTCTTTATATCATTTGACTGTTTTAATATGTTCTGACATCACAAAGTTCTCAAAGTTTTACATAATGATTGAATTAACTTTGAGCAAGGCATTCACTAACATGCTGGTGCATTAAAGAACATAAGAAGAGGAAATGAACAGTCTAGACTAAGAAAAAGAAAAGAATGAATAACCCCCATTCTTAGGTAAATACAACAAAGCTATTTTACTTGTAAGTGTATTTAACCTCAATTAAAAATTAAAGAGGAAGATCACATGACAGGTCAACAAGGAGCATCAGTAGTTGATTAGTTAACAATTCATGACACTGCAAGTTGACTATCTGTGACAGAGCAGATAAGTTATCAAGAAATGATGCAGTTTACAAGACCAAAAAGATCAAGAGAGTTATGTCTGAAACCATCAAGAATTAATAAAGAGGATTAACACAGAAGTTAATCAGGACAGAATACAGTGCTCATGGCTGATTCAGGTGAGAAACTACAGAAGCTGGTGACTGAGTCTGGGAAAGTGTGTGAAAGAAAAGTTGAGAGTAAATGTGAATAAGAGCAAGGTTGTTAGGTTCAGTAGGGTTGAGGGGCAAGTTAATTGGGAGGTAAGTTTGAATGGAGAAAAACTGGAGGAAGTGAAGGGTTAAATATCTGGGCGTGGATTTGGCAGCAGATGGAACCATGGACGCGGAACTGAGTCACAGGTCTGGGGGAGGGGGTAAGGGTTCTAGGAGCGTTGAAGAATGTAAGGAAGGCAAGAACGTTATCTCGGAGGGCAAAGATGGGTATGTTTGAAGGAATATTGGTTCCAGCAATGTTATATGATTGCGAGGCATGGGCTATAGAGTTGTGTGGAGGAGGGTGGATGTGTCAGAAATGAAATGTTTGAGGATTTGGTGGGAGGTGGTTTGATCAAGTACGTAATGAAAGGGTAAGAGAGATGTGTGGTAATAAAAAGAGTATGGTTGAGAGAGCAGAAGAGGGTGTATTGAAATGGTATGGTCACATGGAGAGAATGAGTGAGGATAGATTGACAAAGAGGATATCTGTGTCAGAGGTGGAGGGAAAGAGGAGTAGTGGGAGACCAATTTGGAGTTGGAAGGATGGAGTGAATAAAGATTTTGAGTGATCAGGGCCTGAACACACAGGAGGGTGAAAGACGTGCAAGGAATAGAGTGAATTGAAACAATGTGGTATACTGGGTTGATGTGCTGTCATTGGATTGAACTAGGGCATGTGAAACGTCTGGGGTAAACCATGGAAAGTTTTGCGAGGCCTGGATGTTGAAGGGGAGCTGTGGTTTCGGAGCATTACACATGACAGCTATAGACTGCGTGTGAACAAATGTGGCCTTTGTTGTCCTTTCCTAGCACGCGTGGGGGGAGGGGGGGTGTCATTTCATGTGTGGCGGGGTGGCGACGGGAATGTATGAAGGCAGCAAGTATGGATATGTACATGTGTAGATATGTATATGTCGGTGTATGTATAAGTTGAAATGCATAGGTATATATATGTGCGTGTGTGGGCATTTATGTATATACATGTGCATGTGGGTGGGTTGAGCCATTCTTTCATCTGTTTCCTTGCTCTACCTCACTAACACGGGAGACAGCAACTGATAAAAAAAAAAAGGGTGTGCAAGAAGAAAGTTAAGAGTAAATGTGAATAAGAGCAAGGTTATTAGGTACAGTAGGGTTGAGGGTCAAGTCAATTGGGAGGTGAGTTTGAATGGAGAAAAACTGGAGGAAGTGAAGTGTTTTAGATATCTGGGAGTGGATCTGGCAGCGGATGGAACCATGGAAGCGGAAGTGATTCATAGGGTGGGGGAGGGGGCGAAAATTCTGGGAGCCTTGAAGAATGTGTGGAAGTCGAGAACATTATCTCGGAAAGCAAAAATGGGTATGTTTGAAGGAATAGTGGTTCCAACAATGTTGTATGGTTGCGAGGCGTGGGCTATGGATAGAGTTGTGCGCAGGAGGATGGATGTGCTGGAAGTGAGATGTTTGAGGACAATATGTGGTGTGAGGTGGTTTGACCGTGTAAGTAACGTAAGGGTAAGAGAGATGTGTGGAAATAAAAAGAGCGTGGTTGAGAGAGCAGAAGAGGATGTTTTGAAATGGTTCGGGCACATGGAGAGAATGAGTGAGGAAAGATTGACCAAGAGAATATATGTGTCGGAGGTGGAGGGAACGAGGAGAAGAGGGAGACCAAATTGGAGGTGGAAAGATGGAGTGAAAAAGATTTTGTGTGATCGGGGCCTGAACATGCAGGAGGGTGAAAGGAGGGCAAGGAATAGAGTGAATTGGAGCGATGTGGTATACCGGGGTTGACGTGCTGTCAGTGGATTGAATCAAGGCATGTGAAGCGTCTGGGGTAAACCATGGAAAGCTGTGTAGGTATGTATATTTGCGTGTGTGGACGTATGTATATACATGTGTATGGGGGGTGGGTTGGGCCATTTCTTTCGTCTGTTTCCTTGCGCTACCTCGCAAACGCAGGAGACAGCGGCAAAAAAAAAAAAAAAAAAAAAAAAAAAAAAAATATATATATATATATATATATATATATATATATATATATATATATATATATATATATATATATATATATATATGGGAGCGGGGGGCTGGAAATCCTCCCCTCTCGTTTTTTTCAATTTTCCAAAAGAAGGAACAGAGAAGGGGGCCAGGTGAGGATATTCCCTCAAAGGCCCAGTCCTCTGTTCTTAACGCTACCTCGCAAACGCGGGAAATGGTGAATAGTTTAAAAGATAAAGAATATATATATATATATATATATATAAATATATGGTTTGGGCACATGGAGAGAATGAGTGAGGAAAGATTGACCAAGAGGATATATGTGTCGGAGGTGGAGGGAACGAGGAGAAGTGGGAGACCAAATTGGAGGTGGAAAGATGGAGTGAAAAAGATTTGGGTGATCAGGGCCTGAACATGCAGGAGGGTGAGAGGCGGGCAAGGAATTGAGTGAATTGGATCGATGTGGTATACCAGGGTTGACGTGCTGTCAGTGGATTGAATCAGGGCATGTGAAGCATCTGGGGTAAACCATGGAAAGTTGTGTGGGGCCTGGATGTGGAAAGGGAGCTGTGGTTTCGGGCATCATTGCATGACAGCTAGAGACTGAGTGTGAACGAATAGGGCCTTTGTTGTCTTTTCATAGTGCTACCTTGCACACATGAGGGGGGAGGGGGATGGTATTCCATGTGTGGCGAGGTGGCGATGGGAATGAATAAAGGTAGACAGTGTGAATTGTGTGCATGGGTATATATGTATGTGTCTGTGTGTGTATATATATGTATACATTGAGATGTATAGGTATGTATATTTGCGTGTGTGGACGTGTATGTATATACATGTGTATGGAGGTGGGTTGGGCCATTTCTTTCGTCTGTTTCCTTGCGCTACCTCGCAAACGCGGGAGACAGCGACAAAGCAAAATAAATATAAATAAAAATATAATGTATATATTATCCCTGGTGATAGGGGAGAAAGAATACTTCCCACTTATTCCCTGCATGAGAAACAAGGAGCATGTTACTGATGACAGCAAATATGCCTGATAACAATGAGGGTAAAGATCATTTTACATTTATAATACTATACTAAGGAGTCTTGTGCAGCACTAGCTCACAGTTTAACAATCTGAGCCTACAAGTGACTTTATGGTGATATCAAGTCACTGTGAAAGAGAATAAGGTATCCTGATGCTGTTGTCAAAGATTCCTCAAATGAAGTGGCCCATTACCACTTTTAATTGCAATGAAACACTGGCAATGACAGATCAAAAATGTCTTACCAGCAAAGCAAGCAGAAGCCATAAATGTCTATACCATGACCAGTGTTCCAAAGTCTTAGTAGCCTCACCAGCACCAGCAGCAATACCTCCACTTACTGACAACCTACCTCCAATATGTGCCCCTTTATCTTGGTTCACAGTATAGATTATGATCTCATCGTTATTTCATCTATCCTTATCAGGCCTTATCAGAAGTCAGTACAACAAAGTTTGGGGCATAAAAAGACAGGGTTTATCAGAGTGAAAGAATGTTCCAATGATGATAACTGTCTTAGATATCACCAAAAGCCAGGTTATCTTTCAATGTTCCTCTATCACACAGTAAACAGAATGCATGAGAGATATGTAAGCTGCCTGTTGCTGAATGTAAGACATTACTTCATATAATTTTACTGTAATGAATGATGATGGAGTAAAGTTTGGAACAGGAGTGATAATGATGTGAAAGCATTGAGAAACTAAGAGCATTGGGGAATGAGAGCTTTTAGAAGTAAGGGTGCTAGGGAATGACAATGCTAAAGAGTGAGAGTGCTAGAGGAATGAAGGTGTTAGGGGAATGAGGGTGATAGGGGAGTGCAATAGTTGGGGGTATGAGGGAGCTAGAGTATGAAGGTGTTGGGAAAATAAGGGTATTATGAAGTGGAGGTTCTGAGGAGAGTGAGGGTGCTGAGGGGAATGAGGGTGCTGTGGGGAGTGAGACTGAAGTGAAATGGGAGAGTACAGGCATGGAAAGCATTGGGAAACTGAAAGCCTTGGGAGAAAGTGAGCATGGGCAATAAATGTTTGGGAATAGGGATACTGAAGAAGACATAATGCTGGAAAAGTAATGGCAGTAGTGAAACTGCTGGGAAAAATGTTTGGAGTGAGGATGTTGGAAAGGAATATGGGGAGTGATGCATCTTTCCAATATATTTCTAGGAATATTTGTGGATTTCATTATTCTGTTTCTGGTTTACTTCCAACTTATTTTCTGAACTTCAACTTGCTGGTATGCACAGAATGCCATGTATCTTTTTCTTCTCTCAAAAGTGTAAAGTTGCAGCTCTTTCAATCTTTCATGGTAGTACAAGTGTTCCATCATACTTTATTCACACTTGTAGAGTTTCTGAATTCTCTTTAGGCTTGTTCAAATTAGTATATTTGGTTGGTGACCATACATACAACATAAAAGTATTCAAGTGTGCTTCGTCTGTAAATTGAATGCAGTTAAGCTCACTTCAGGAAAGTAAGAAATGTGTGTGAATAGGAAGGGAATAAAAAGTACTTTCAACGATAGTGGGTCTGCATCATGGATGGCTGTTTAATCTGTTTATATATGGGGTGGTGAACAAGATAAATGTAAAGGTCTTGTAGAAAGGGGCGGGCTTACAGTATGCTAAGGGCTGTGGGTTCAGGTATGTATAATTTGTTAATGACATTGTGCTGGTGATAGACAATCAAGACAAAATCCAAAAGCAGCTGACTGAAAATTGGGTCTTGTGTGAAAGGAGAATGGAGAGAGTAAATATGATCAAAAGTATGGTGATGAGATGCTGCATAAGAATGGGAGAGGGTAGTCTAAAGTAAGAGTAAATGGTGAGGACTTGAACGAAGAGGAATGTTTTGATCAAAGTACCTGTAAGTAGAAGTGAAAGCAGATGGAACAATGGGGGTTGAAGCGAGTCAGAGGGTGGAAAGGGGAGGTAAGATCCCAGTGGCATTAACCCCTTTATAACTCCAAGTTCAGATTTACACGAGCTGGACGATGCCTCAAGATGGGAATTTATGCACTGAGTTTTGTGCCTCAGTTTCAAAGCCACATGTCAAATCTGGGTGGTGGCTAAGGTGGCAGTGCATGAAAATAACTCCCTGAAATCAGTCACCCTCCAACCATACCAAGGACAGCATATTTTCAAGAGTTCTCTATGGGGGAACTAGGCAACTTTTAGCCATGTTTAGAGGAAAAAGTAAACAATCCTAATATAATTAAGGCTGATTTGTTTTTTCTGTCTTTGGATCATGTGGAGAATGATTTCATGGTCACTGGCACCTCTAGCATTGAAAGTTGACCAAGATGAGGTAGAAGGTCTTCTAGCAGAAGTTGAGGCAATTTTGTCAGTGCCAGCATGACTTTGATAACACTGCATCTGATCGGAGCAGATGGTAACTATAAAAACGTAATTTTGCTGTTATGAAAAAATTATCAATAAATCACAGAGATTATTAAAAGAAAAGATTTGCAGTATAGATCAAAACATGATTAATAATCAGTGATAAAATTTCCAGTGTAGTTGAAAAAAAATGATACAACACAGGCAATGGAAAGTTACTTGACACTCGGGCTTAATCCTGCACTTTTTAGTGCATTGTGCTGAAACCTTTGCAAGACTTCTAAATACTGTTGGACGAAAGTAATGGATGAAATGAACTTATTTCTAAGTGATTATTTTTCAATGTTATGCAAAAAATGTAAGGTTATATACATTCTATGAATAACCCCAAAAACATGAATTTTGAGGATTAGAAAGCAAAAGTCACTGAGACAATTAAGATTTATGGAGGTGTGGAAGGAGAAAGTCAGGGTCTGTAAGGACAAAGATAGGTACAGAAGTTCCAACAGTTGTATGGATGTAAGTCTTGGGGTTTTATCCACAAAAGGAAGAAGGTGGATGTAACTGCCCATTTGTTGCACACTTGTGGGGCCCATCTCTTGTTCACTCTCTACTATCATACAACCTCTTAAATTCATGTACACTGTCAGCATTTACTACAGCCTCAGTCAATCTGTTTCATTCATCCATTTTTTAAATCCTTATTCATAAGATTTTTACTTAATTTCATGTTATGTCCACGGGTTACTCAATTCTCCACAAATCCTATGACATTTCCATTATATACTTCTGGATTTCATTTAACTCTTACACAAGTAATCCTTTTCCCAAAACCCAAACTATTTACTGATAACTGACATAAAAATTATACTTCAATTGACAACATTAACTAAAAATATCTTGCCAACAAACTCTGCTCTGCAGTGTCTCTACTATCAAAACATCATGGTCTTCTTATGCTTAAAACTTCCCCAAGGCTTTAGGCTTGTTTTCTTTTTTGGATGTCTCATAGAACCACCCATCTCAGAGAAACTCTCAAAGGCCTCCATCGTCACTTGGGGATTAGGAAGTTTCAGGCTTCCTTCACGGCTGAATGATGACAAATAGGGCAAGGATTCATAAGAGCTATAGTAGTCTGATGATGGTTCTGAGAGATGGGAAGCTGTAAACCTTTTACTATTATTGCTTTTTGGGATCTGGTTATCTACACTCTGAATTTCACTGCATGTTTTTAGTTCATCTTCAAAGAGTGGGTTGAGACTAAAACTTTTGGAGGCCTGAAGAGACCTGAAGGAGCTTCGAGTGAAATCATGATGAATCAACTCATCCTCAAGTTCCCTTATCCCAACATCCTCTGGAGAAACTGGTGTTATAAGCTTGGAAAGTGGAGAGCTGTCATGAGTAATGGAATCAGATGATATGGAAGAACAACTGGACTTTGAGGATTGTGTACATGTTGATGATTGCTGGACTGAGACGGAATGAGTGGGTGCAGAGGTACACGTGGGTGTTAAAGAACAGGTGAAAGTCAAGGATCTTTGGTCAAGGGTGGTATGGCTGATCATAACAGGTGGTGTTAATTCACTGTCATCAGTCATACCATACTGTAAATTATTACTAAACTTTGATCTTTCTGCCTCTTTTTTTGTTAGGAAACCACTCCTCTTGTTGAAACAATCAATTATATGACTAAATATGATGTCAGAACCTTTAACAGTGCATTTGTCAGAGGCACCTCCACAACTAGTTGTAATACATGCATTAGTGTTATGAGCGTTAGTACTATTATGTGAAAGAGATAAGTAGGAACTAGTACCACTGCAAATGGACATTTCTGGAAATGTAGAGGAATACATCAGCTTTTCATTCTGACTACTTGACATGCAGGGTTCCCCGGTATCTTTACATGGCACTTGGCTGTGTACCTGGGTATGTGTGGTAGGTTCTGGTGATGTTCTTAATACTGCTGGATGCTCACTGGATGATGACTGAAGAAGACTTCTGTGGGACTGCTGCTGTTCTTGTTGATGCTGTTGCCACGGTTTTTGCTGCTGCTGTTTTGGATGATGTATTTGATGTTGTTGACTTTTCTGATGCATGAAATGTTGGGAAGACCTAATGTTGGTGGCTGGAGCCACATAATAGTCTCGACTATACCTGTTCAGGTCAGGTTTTGGTGGCACTCCATCACGAAGGCTGGGATCTAACTCCCTCTCACCCTCCTCAGCCAATTCTCTAACCATGCAAAAGAATCAGAAGTCATAAAGTGTTACAAAGATTAAATCATAGAATCATCAATTCAATTCATTTGAAAAAGAAATTATCAAGATATTTACAAATCTTAACAGTATTACTGTGAAGTTTGTTATACAGAAGACACTGGGTATTTAGTATGATATCTATGGAATATAATAAACTTAATAATACATGTCTACCTATCTATCCATATCTCTAATGCCTTCTCCCTCTGGGAACTCCCACCAAGATGGTGGCTCTGGAAAAAAGGTCTCCACTTATCGCTATCCTTTAATGCTTTCCTCACATACACAATTTCATGCAATCTTCCAACATTTCTCTCCCTATAAAACTCTTCCACTTTATTCCCCCAGGTCACAGGGGGTCTTCCTTTAACTGTACCATTAAACACTTTCCTTGTAACCTCCCTGTCCTGCATTCTTTCCATATGCCCAAACTACCACAAAGTATTATGCTTTTACCACTCTACAATTCCATTTGCATTCCTGCCATATCAAATCTCTCATACACCCTCTATTTCTTTCATCTCATCTAGTCATACCACATGCTCTTTTCAAACAGCTCATTTCCACAATCTTGATTCATGACCCATTTGACTCATTCTATATCTATGTTTTGGCAGCATAAGTCAAGGCTGGAAGGAATATGCCATCTCTCAATCCTTTCTTCACTTCCATACTTACACTTTTACCCTTCATTATTCTTCAAAGGGACCCAGTGACTCCTCTACCCTGTACTGCTGTCTCTCCTTCCATATAACCAAACTTACCCAAGATTGCTCATAAGTGCTTAAATTCTCTCACCTGTTCCAGTCTTTCTCATCCCATATCTATAACACAGTCTAGTACACTCTTCTTTCCCTCTATAGAAATTTGAAAAATCTATACTTTCAACTGTCTCCTTTCAAACACTTGCATTTTGTTTCAATCACCTATGCTGACTCTGCAACTCCACTCTCAGCAAACAAAGAGTATCATCCAAACAAACAGGCTTGTCACTGGCCACCATACCTTACTACTATTTTACATCTCTACACCCCTTTTCTCTAATTGTACTTACATCTCTCTTATCACCACATTCACATATATGTTAAAAAGCCATGATGACATCATACAGTTCTGCCTCACACCCAAATGCATACCAAAACTTTTCACTCAACTCTATAGAAGGCTTTCTCATCACGCAACAGTTGTACCCCTACCCCTTAACATATCCTGACAGAATTTCACTTGACAGTCATACGCTTTCTTAAGATCCATAAAAGTTGCATACAACGTTTTGCTAGATACTTTTCCACAGTCATTTTATCATGAAAATCTGATCCACACATTCCCTACCTTTCCTAAAACCCCTTACTCCTCATTTATTCTGCATTTAGTCACTTCTGTCACTATCAATTGACATTCTTGCATACACTTTTACTGGTATACTTAACATATTCAATCCCCTATAATTGCTACATATATCTTTAGCACCTTGTCCTTTGCAGAAAGGAACAATAATTGCTTTCATCCAATCCTTAGACACAATCCTATGTTTCAATGCTAAATCATATATCAAATGTATCCAGTCTATCACACTTTCTCCTCTATACTTCACCATTTCAGCCAAAATTCCATCGACACCAAGTGCCTTGCTTACCTTCAACCTCATTATTGCCCCTTTTTTACCTCCCTTCTTGCTATAGGCTCCTGTACTTGTATCCTTTTCCTTCCATCCTCCATACCCATGTATGAAACAAACATATATATATATATATCATTTATCTATATTTATCATACTTAGTCACTGTCTCCCACGTTAGTGAGGTAGTGCAAGGAAACAGATGAAAGAATGGCCCAACCCACCCACATACACACGCATATACATAAACGCTCACACACGCACATATACATACCAATACATTTCAATGTATCCATACATATACATACACAGACATATACATATATACAAATGTACATATTCATACTTGTTGCCTTCATCCATTCCCATTGGCACCTCGCCACACATGAAACAGCACCCCTATCCCCCCGCATGCCCACGAGGTAGTGCTAGGAAAAGACAACAAAGGCCACATTCGTTCACACTAAGTCTCTGGCTGTTATGTATATATATATATATATATATATATATATATATATATATATATATATATATATATAGGATGTGAAGAGGATGTGTGGATCAGGTGTTTGCTTTCAAAAATGTATGTGAGAAATACTTAGAAAAGCAAATGCATTTGTATGTAGCATTTATGGATCTGGAGAAGGCATATGATAGAGTTGATAGAGATGCTCTGTGGAAGGTATTAAGAATATATGGTGTGGGAGGCAAGTTGTTAGAATCAGTGGAAAGCTTTTATTGAGGATGTAAGGCATGTGTACGTGTAGGAAGAGAGGAAAGTGATTGGTTCTCAGTGAATGTAGGTTTGCGGCAGGGGTGTATGATGTCTCCATGGTTGTTTAATTTGTTTATGGATGGGGTTGTTAGGGAGGTGAATGCAAGAGTTTTGGAAAGAGGGGCAAGTATGCAGTCTGTTGTGGATGAGAGAGCTTGGGAAGTGAGTCAGTTGTTGTTCACTGATGATACAGCGCTGGTGGCTGATTCATGTGAGAAACTGCAGAAGCTGGTGACTGAGTTTGGTAAAGTGTGTGAAAGAAGAAGGTTAAGAGTAAATGTGAACAAGAGCAAGGTTATTAGGTACAGTAGGGTTGAGGGTCAATTCAACTGGGAGGTAAGTTTGAATGGAGAAAAACTGGAGGAAGTAAAGTGTTTTAGATATCTGGGAGTGGATCTGGCAGCGGATGGAACCATGGAAGCAGAAGTGAATCATAGGGTGGGGGAGGGGGCGAAAATTCTGGGAGCCTTGAAGAATGTTTGGAAGTCAAGAACATTATCTCGGAAAGCAAAAATGGGCATGTTTGAAGGAATAGTGGTTCCAACAATGTTGTATGGTTGTGAGGCGTGGGCTATGGATAGAGTTGTGCGCAGAAGGGTGGATGTGCTGGAATTGAGATGTTTGAGGACAATACGTGGTGTGAGGTGGTTTGATCAAGTAAGTAATGTAAGGGTAAGAGAGATGTGTGGAAATAAAAAGAGTGTGGTTGAGAGAGCAGAAGAGGGTGTTTTGAAATGGTTTGGTCAAATGGAGAGAATGAGTGAGGAAAGATTGACCAAGAGGATATATGTGTCAGAGGTGGAGGGAACGAGGAGAAGTGGGAGACCAAATTGGAGGTGGAAAGATGGAGTGAAAAAGATTTTGCGTGATCGGGGCCTGAACATGCAGGAGGGTGAAAGGTGTGCAAGGAATAGAGTGAATTGGAACGATGTGGTATACTGGGGTCGACGTGCTGTCAATGGATTGAACCAGGGCATGTGAAGCATCTGGGGTAAACCATGGTAAGTTCTGTGGGGCCTGGATGTGGAAAGAGAGCTGTGGTTTCGGGCATTATTACATGACAGCTAGAGACTGAGTGTGAATGAATGGGGCCTTTGTTGTCTTTTCCTAGCACTATCTCGCACACACTATATATATGTATATATATAGTGAAAAAAGTGTTGTGCAGTTATCAGTACAACTTACTGTTCAGATGTGCACTTACATACTGAGGGCACGACGAGGATGAGTGGTATGGTCTGATACACGAGCATGTGAGAGGCGGTGAACCAGACGCTCAGGGGCATAAGGATTGTTAGGCAAGGGTATTGCAGCTTCCCACTTGCGGTGTTCTCTCTCAGCAATTGTACCTGAAATTGTACAGAAATCAATTCTATATAAGAATGCAAGCAACGTATCCACAGGACATGGATACTCTCCTGAGATGGAAAGTAATACAGAACCTAACCAAAATCACATAAGTATGAAATAAAGGAAACAGTGAAGCACTTTTGGGACAATAAATATCAGATTCAGCAATGTAACTTCTCACTATACCTCATGACCCTACTACAGAGCAAAAAAATCCTAACCAGAATTTTACAGATTTATGTACTAATGTATGTTTATTTAAGTACATCATACTCCTTAATGTTACCCAAAGAAAGCTTTTCAAAAGCTGAATGTACAGAGGATAGGTATTTTACTAAATTTTTTCAAATATTTGCTTTATGTTTTCTGCAGTATTCTATGTGAACTGAGACTTTATCATGGCACACATCAGACTGTATGTATAGCATCAATACATATTCATATGCTGTGTAACACTGTATAAAATGAAAAAAAAATATTGTTTAAATACAGAATGCCATGATTTTTAGATGCCTAGTCATATCTTGGACAGCTGATCCTGCCCAAATATACCTCATGATTGAGTTTTACCATATCAATAACAGTAGGGTAGAATGATAATCTTAAAAATCTTTTTTTTTTTTTTTTTTTTTTTTATACTTTGTCGCTGTCTCCCGCGTCTGCGAGGTAGCGCAAGGAAACAGACGAAAGAAATGGCCCAACCCCCCCCCCCCATACACATGTACATACACACGTCCACACACGCAAATATACATACCTACACAGCTTTCCATGGTTTACCCCAGACGCTTCACATGCCTTGCTTCAATCCACTGACAGCACGTCAACCCCTGTATACCACATGACTCCAATTCACTCTATTTCTTGCCCTCCTTTCACCCTCCTGCATGTTCAGGCCCCGATCACACAAAATCTTTTTCACTCCATCTTTCCACCTCCAATTTGGTCTCCCTCTTCTCCTCGTTCCCTCCACCTCCGACACATATATCCTCTTGGTCAATCTCTCCTCACTCATTCTCTCCATGTGCCCAAACCATTTCAAAACACCCTCTTCTGCTCTCTCAACCACGCTCTTTTTATTTCCACACATCTCTCTTACCCTTACGTTACTTACTCGATCAAACCACCTCACACCACACATTGTCCTCAAACATCTCATTTCCAGCACATCCATCCTCCTGCGCACATCTCTATCCATAGCCCACGCCTCGCAACCATACAACATTGTTGGAACCACTATTCCCTCAAACATACCCATTTTTGCTTTCCGAGATAATGTTCTCGACTTCCACACATTTTTCAAGGCTCCCAAAATTTTCGCCCCCTCCCCCACCCTATGATCCACTTCCGCTTCCATGGTTCCATCCGCTGACAGATCCACTCCCAGATATCTAAAACACTTCACTTCCTCCAGTTTTTCTCCATTCAAACTCACCTCCCAATTGACTTGACCCTCACCCCTACTGTACCTAATAACCTTGCTCTTATTCACATTTACTCTCAACTTTCTTCTTCCACACACTTTACCAAACTCAGTCACCAGCTTCTGCAGTTTCTCACATGAATCAGCCACCAGCGCTGTATCATCAGCGAACAACAACTGACTCACTTCCCAAGCTCTCTCATCCCCAACAGACTTCATAAAAATCTTGGCTACACTTTTTCTCTACTACAATAATCAGACAACTATACTAAAAATCATGCCTTTTTCCCTATCTGATGATTATTTTCTTTTGGCCATGTTTAAATTCAAGCCTCAAATAGTGTTCGAATTCATATTCTTAACAGAATAACCCTCAAAAACACACTTTCTGAACACGTCAATAAAGCTCCTTATAAAAGCATCGTGGCTTGACTAATGGAATGAACAATTAAATGGCAAACCCAGCTAGTGAACAGGAAATGGTCACTGATTCCACTTGGGAGATGGTGCTTATTTATGGATTGGTTTGAGTGGGCGGGGTCTAGTAACGCAGCAAAGAATCAAATACCAAGTATGCTGAAGAGGAATCATATTGTGTAAGTGTGAATGAAGACAATGGAAAATAAAAGACATAATGCAATAGTATATGAGGTGAAGATGTTTGTATATGATACAGCATAAACAGGGATAAGTTGTATGGCTGGCAGAACTAAATGCTCTAAAACTTTAAATATGAATATTCATAGGTAAAGTTTACAATATTGTTACATTAATTTTTCATTGGTAAACATAGTGTTACTAGGCTCGGCTGAAAATGGTTCCACTAAAACAAGAGGTTACTTTTGATAAGGCTGAATAATGATTTGAAAGTAATGTCTCACTGAGGACCATCTCACTCCAAAAGAGTCCATCATTTATTTTGTTCCTGCAAGAAATGTAACCTCAAAGCTGCAAGGGCCACTCAAAAGAGGTCCTAGGGTTGCATGATAATAGTGATAATAATACCATGTAATAACAATAAACCATAGGATTGGGGAAAAAGAATTCACATGAGGGTGAAAGGCTTGCAAAGAATAGTGTGAACGTGAATGATGTGGTAAAACGGGGCTGACGTGCTATCAATGGACTGAACCAGGGCATGTGAAATGTCTGGGGTAAACCATGGCAAAGGTCTGTGGGGCCTGGATGTGGATAGGGAGCTGTGGTTTTGGGGCATCACACATGACAGCCAGAGACTGAGTGTGAATGAATATGGCAATCACATATCTCTGGTTTTCATCATTATCATTCACAGCTCTTAAATAAGAAATGCACAATAAGGCTAACAAATACCATTTACAGTCATGATTAGTACTTTACCCCTAAAAGAATACTACAGTCTGAACCTAAAAAACAATCAACAGTTAGAAAAACATAAAATCCCATTCAATTACCTGGTGGGGATTGAGATGTAGTTACTTGAAAGGGAGAGAAAGGCTCATCACCCTGTGTACATTCTTCATACTCCTGATGGTGGTCCCTCAGCATGCTAGAGGCATGCAACTCGTAAGCAGTCAAAGAAGATGGGGTACTGGGGTCTACCGAGAGGAGGATATTAGCTTTGTGACCCTTAAGTACAGATGTTACTGAGGAAGAGCAACTTCTGTATGATGATTTTTTAAATGGCTGTTCCTCATCAGATGAGGAGGAATTATCACTGTGGCTGGAAGGATAATATTCAAGACTGAGACTAGCATCATGCAAAGAGCTATATGGACAAGCTAGGCTAGTGAAGATAAGACTGAGGGATTCATTTAAAACAGATGTAAGAGTGACTTATACCAATTTCAATGGCCAAATATACCAAGTGTGAGCATGCCTCATCAGAAAAAGCCCCTTCTTCATCAGTACCATCACCATTACTTGTATCATCATCTACTATGTCACAATACTCTACAGGTTCTAAGGGCACTTTCTTTCCATGCATTACAGGCTTAGAAGCTCCAGAAACACTGAACACCATGGAAGACTCAAGGCACATGTCACCATCTGCAGCTGTCTGTTTACAAAAGGGAACATGTCCCAGTGTCTATAGTAGGCTTAGAGGTGCAAATACACACATCTTTCAGGAGTATACCTGGTCTTGTGGGAATCCGCTGAATATCATCCAAATCATTAGCATCTGCGCCAACACCTGGTGATGCAGTTGAGTTCCCCTGGAGTGATGGAGGTAGTATTTTGGCAGAGGTTAGTAGGCTCTCTGAGGAAGGCCATGTGGTATTGGATGGGAGTGAGCCAGGGTCATGTATTTTCTTCTTGTGCCTGCTACCTGGCCTGGGGATGTGCTGTCGAGAACAACATTGTACAACATGTTAACAGCATAAAATAGGTAATTAAAGTGTTGACTTACAGTAGCATATATTGTTAGTGAAATAATTTCTAACACCAGTTAGTAAATGTGTCAATGATGAATTCAACATGATCCAAGTCATGTTATACTTAATTATGACATCAAGCTTTTATAACAGGAAGTTTTTGAAAAAGAAAGACAACTTTTCAGTGTAAATAAAATAAAGTGCAAGCAATGACATGTAAAAACATGCAAAAAAGAAAATGTGTGGAGAAGTTGACCTTCCCTTTAAGTTAGTGAATCAGTAAAAACAAACTGAAAATAGAACGTTCAATCATCAAAATTTCTCTTACATAAGCAGATGGGACACTCAAACTTTCAGTGGTTCAGCTGAATTAATAAACATGCCAAATCCTGTAAAAGATGATATAACAGAGAAGAACCAGGACACTAAATAGCACTGGTTCCATGTACAGCATGATAGACATGGACCTACTGATAAGTAAAAACAACCAAGGAAGGCTAATGCCATAAAAAATCAAAGTGTGCAAAGACTATTGTTGGGTCTAAGAAGACAAAGTGGTAGCCATTACATAAATTTAATCAGTAGTGGAAATATCCATTACAAATGTCTGCCTCAGGACTGAAGGAGAAGAGGGGTTGAGTCGTCTATTCGAGGGCGCCCCCAGCAGCACAAGAAGTATCTTTGGAGAAGTTCGGAGTATGAGCGGGAACTGTCATCGTTGTCCCCCTATACAGCAAGAATGCTAGTCAGGAATGGACTACCAGTGGAATCCAAAATCTCTCTTTATTTTGCTGAATACAAGGAACATCTAATAATCAAATAATCATCAAAGCACAATACACCCTGCAATTACTTCAAACTTTTATATCATTCTTATTGGTGTAAGTTTTTGAAATCTAAAAGTTGAATTCTTAATATAGAAGAAGATATTTTACTTGAAAACTGCCTACAACTTTTTTACTGAAACAGAAATGATAAGGTCTTCACATATTATCATTACCACAATATGTGATGTAGTAATTCAACTTTATCATACTTCAGATATGTTATGTGCAGCAAACATGAATGGTATTTTCAGTTAATACTTAGCAAACTCTAAATACAGGAACATGGCACAAAAACTACAATTCTTAAAAAGGAAGTGATTTAGAAAATGCAACTATTTCAACATACTTTGGAGTATAGAATAGTGTGTGTTACCCCTAAAATCTATGGAAAGTTTATTAGTAAATATCATTATATGAAGTAAAGAATGGATCTATACTATGAAAGTGACATAGTATCATATAGGCATCTGCCAGTCACTTTTCACTCACAATACAATTTCCACAACCCACTGAAACTGACAACTGTACAGCCATATTCCCCTATTCTCCATCTCATAGCTCTGCTCCAATCTATCCATCCATATACATATTATCATGAATTCCATTTCCAATTCTACTGGATGTATTAGCTAATAAAGCCTCCCATATGAAGTGTTAGAAGCCAGTCATGATTGTCAACATTGAAGCTCCAAAATGTCCACCAAATGCTTCTCTAACAGGCCAGATGGTAAAGGAATGAACATTTGTTATTGTGTAAGGGTGAGTATCCAGGTGGCTTTTTAGAAAAGTGCGATAAACATTTTGGAATTTCAATCTCAACATCAGGTGGTCAGGTGATCTGTCACCCTGTATTTAAGCACCTGATATCACTCACACACATCATCAACCCATGCCCAATCTTTCAAAACGAAACATGAGCTTCCAAACTTTGGAAATGACTTTTTGCTTTTTCATTTTGTAAATCAAGTTACAAATATAAGTGAAAACATTGTCTTCAATCACACAATGCTTCAATGCATCCACTTTCAAATTACTTTTCTGGAATCCTCATCTTAAGCATTCCTAGCCCTAATCAACTTTATCCTGTTATCTGTTCATTATCTATTCATTCTGCCCCTTGTCCTTATAACATCAATTTGACTCCTATATATATATATGTTCTTAAGCAAATAATCAGTTGACCTACATTCTGCAAAAAACCTTATTCACCCCCTAAACATTTTCAAAGGTGAAACAAGGCGAAGGTTAACAGGGGGTACAAGCATATGATGCTTTCAGGGTGAAATCGTCCTTCATCTGGACTCCAAGACTAGTGTATTCAATAGTGTAAGCACCAGCAATCTGCCTCAAGTGTGCTTCACACTATCTTTGGGGAAGGATGTTCTTTCTCTACTCCTAGGAGCCTAGCTGCTACATTCTGGTAATTTTGCTTCTGGGTGCTGTATTTCTTCCACCTATGCTTCAAGATAGCTGGCTCTTACCTTTCTCTTGAGAAAAAAACCTGGATTTTCAACTGAAAGCAAGAAAATGTGGGTACATGTGAGATTTCTAGATGCACTAGGAACTTAGAACGCATGATCAGGTGGCTGCTTGCCTGTGCCTGAGGCCTTCATGACAATGTCATCCCATCACCAAAACCTATCCCTGGTCACCCAAGGAAGATTTCTAGATCTCAAAATTAACTCCAAAAACAAGAAATGCTGAAACAACCCTGCATTCTAGCTGCCAAAATCAAGAAAAGCCTTCCAAAACGTAAAGGGAACATCTCTCAAAGAATCATTCAACATCATCTGCAATAGAACTTTACATTCCCTATCGCAAGCCAAATGCCAAACTCCTGCTTACAAAGGAAATGAAATGCAGATGACTTTTATTTGCAAAGAAATGGAAGGACTAGGGCGAGCAATGTGGAGTAAGGTGATGTTTTCCATTGAAAGTTCCTTTAAGTGAGTGGTGTCAAGGCAGGGGGAGGATGAGGAGGCTGAAGGGTGCCAGCTGGTGAAATACCCAGATAGTTTCACAATCTGGGGATATTTTGGCAGTGTCAAGGGTAGGGGAGAATTGTACTTTCCTATAATCACTACAAAGAATGGAGAGCAGTACATTCAGGTGCTACAGAACTATTTGCTTCCTTTTTATGAGGTTCATGGGTGTGATCACTTCAAGTGGAACAATGTCCCCTGCCATGAGGCTAGAAAGTGATAAATTGGTTATCAGACAAAAATATACAACTGCTGATGTGGCCAGAGAACTCCCCAGACCTTAACCTAGTTGAGCACAGTTGAAACCAGCTGACAAGTCAAGCTTACTTCTTGCAGCACCTCATCAGTGCCTTGCCTCAATCTGAAGACTAAGATCCTATGGACCAAAAACATGGACCTAGGATACTTCAGGAACCTTGCCAGTTCCATGCTTAGATGTCTGTTGATGGTAATCAAGGCAAAGGAGAGATGACAAAGCACTATAATGTAAGTGTGACACCGCCTTTGAATATATATGGGGCGGACAAGGGTTTTTTGCAGACACTGTGCTTTCATATATGCACTTTCCTAATTACTTTTTCACACCAAATATCATGACATTCTTGTTCTTTGCTCCTAATTCACCTGCTTTACTAAAGCTATCCATTTCTGCTTTTAATTTTGAGCTATCCTGATATATATATATGAACTTGGGCTTTATATTCATACATCAGTGTTAGAACAAGTGTTTCTTTATGTAACTTCCTGTACACATTTTCTTTCACTCACTAAACCTCTCAGTACCTTCCAATTTTTCTCCATTGCAAGAGTTACTCTTAATGTTAGAATTCTTACCACCATCTTTAACTGAACTTTACTTTTACATATTCAATCTTGAAAGCCACATTCCTTTCAGAAACGAGGCTTTCCTTTTACTAGCATTCATTTTCAGAATCTTCCTGCCATATACATCATCTATGAAGCCTAACATTCTCTCTAATTTCCCTTAACAGCACAACATCATATGCAAGCAATAACAGTAGTCACAACTTCCCATACACATTCACAAGTAATACACCATATTCATCCCAACTTGCCTTTGTATACTGTCTCATCCATAAAAAACATCATACAACCATATAACCATATAGCCACCAAACCATAAAGCAATCCTACGCTGATCTAAGTATAACACCTCCTACTCTTACACATGCACTCTTTCCATTAGAAAACAGCTTGATACAATATTCAGATCTTCAATGCAAACCATACAGAGTCTGAATCTCCCAATGAACTTTCTAATTCACTTTATCATAAGTCTTTTCAAAATCCATATATGCTTTTCTTAATTTGGCCAATTTCCTCCACTTGTCTAACTGCCAAAATTCAATGTACATTTGAGAACACTTACCCAACTCATATCCCTCATTCACCTTGTCCCTCATCTATCCACTCAAGTCATGTGTCATATATAGCTTCTTCATTGCATCTTAATCTTCCAGTGTTCCTCTAAGTTCTCTCAAGACGGTATACTAAACATTTTCCTGTCTATCATTACATGGCATATATGCAACAATTACAGATATTCTAAACTTCCTATACTTAATTTTTTGCAACTAATAATATTTTGCTAACACACTTGCAATGAAATATCTTTTCAAAAAATCCTTCAAGAACAATGCCAAACCTCTTGCATAACCATCTGCAACATCTTGCAGGCCTACCTCAAATCCTTCATTCCACTGTCACACCATCTATGCAATATCTCATATGAACCCATCTAATCTTCCCTTTCTGAAGGTGTCTCCAACTTCCATACCCTTACACTCCCCAATTATTTCCCATATATGCTATTCTCACATACAGACCTCAATCTCTTGCTGAAAGCAGCTGCAGGCACACTATTTTCATCTGAGATCACATGCATCTTTTGTGGTGAACATTTAAAGAGCTAGGGTCTCCAGCTTTAACTTTGTAGGTCAGCTACAAAAGGCAAGGATGCCCAACTGCCTGAAGCACATTTGGTACCTTCCTGTTTTTACTTCTAAAAAAAATAAATCAAACTAACATTCCTTCTCAGATATACACACCTGTTTGTTTGATTGCAAGTTTGATGACTGTAACCTTTCATGATTGGTATGGTCTTGTTGCAGAACTGGGGTACCTTCTGGTACAACCCTGACTTTGCATCGGGAAGTTATGGTACTCTTCATGTTTGCAGCTGTGGCACTGATCTCTCCACTATCTGCTGTAGTGCACTCTCGCAGGCGTAATGTCCATGTACCATATTGGTCACTCTCTGAATGGAAACAAGATGAACAAAACTATTCTGCTACTTGTGAATCCCTCACTGTCTTTCAGTTTTTGTCAAACAATTGTAACATTTGGCAAACCATGTTAATGGTTTCCTGACAAGAGGAAGAACAAGATGTAGTTTCCCTTATTACCCAATTACCTATTGCAACTCTGGAAGAAGGTTCTAGTCGTTCCAAGCCCCTGGA
Organism: Panulirus ornatus; assembly: GCF_036320965.1. Lineage (NCBI taxonomy): Eukaryota > Metazoa > Arthropoda > Malacostraca > Decapoda > Palinuridae > Panulirus > Panulirus ornatus. The sequence goes on along the minus strand of NC_092224.1, from coordinate 29,754,047 downwards.
GAAAATGACTCTAGGTTCTGGATGACCTTGTACTTGGCACTGGATGTACAGTTCTCCACCTTCTTCAATGGAAATATCTGATAATCCTTTGGTGAAGGTGGGACGCTTTTGAAGTCTTGAACTTGCTGATATAAAGAAGAAAAATTGTGATTCAAGGTAAACCTGTTCTGCAAAAGTAATGCAGAAAAAAAGTTTTATGGAAATATTAGTAACTTAATGGGGTTGCCCTGAAAATGGTTGTGTTCTACTCCCATAATGGATAAAAAATTCATGAGTACTAAACAATTACTTTTTTTACACAACAGCAATACACTGGATGTACAGTATGTAAACAAGGTAATAATTCATTTGTACCTAACCTACCTCTCTAAAGCAAGGGAACAGAGATATTCCTAGTAAAATCCCAACTTGCTCAGCGTTCATTTCTTTGCAACAGCACTACACCCTTCACACTCAAACCATTCCATAACTAACCACCAACCCCAAAGTAAAAAAAAAGAAAAAGCCTACTTGTACTGTCTCACACTTCAGTTAACTTCTCAAAGATGTCCCCACTCCCAGCAAACGTAACACATTATTAATACACACACACATACACACACAATGAAATGACCCAACAAGCACTACACTAAACAACTGCCCTCTCAACTCAGTCTTAAACACCACCTCAGTCAACATAAATCCACCTGAAACCACTATATCTAGATAGAAATAAGTCACCCTTCCTATCTATCCTCTGGACATCATCCATCTCTATATTATTACACACAGTGATTCAACACATTCCAGGACCATTCATACCTACAAAAAACAACAACTACAATGAACACACTGAACACTTACTGCTTAGATACCCTGCACTTTCCCCATACGAATACACACACATCACTAAAACTCTATGACCTATGGTTCAGCCAGGATGGTGGACATGAATGGCTTCCTGAGTACTGCAAGTATCATAGAGATTGAAGAAACTCTTGGGGCGGGAAGTAAGTGAAAGGGACAAATGGGGAATGATAGCAGGCTGGGATGAGGTGAAGAGAAGATGGGGTGAGTACTTTAATCAAAAGATTGTTGAACTTGTTTGAGGATAGGGAGGGAGATGTAGGCTGTTCAGGCAGGGTAGGTATGCAAAATGAAAGTCATGATAAATGCTTTGATAAAATGAGAAGAGTTGTTGAAAATCTTGTGTAAGATGAAAAGTGGTAAGACAGCTGGAGTGGATAGTATTGCAGATATATCTCTTAAAAAAAAAAGGCGACTGTTGTTGACTGGTTATTTTGAATTTTCAAAATATATATGGACCATGGTGAGATGCCTGAGAATTGGTAGTATGCATTCATAGTGCCACTATATAAATGAAAGGGGAAGAAAGGTGAGTGTATGAATTACAGAGGGATAAGTTTGCTGAGTGTACCGAGTAAGCCTTATGGGAGCATGGTGACTGAGAGGTTGGTGGCATGCTCAGAGAATTAGACTGGAGAGAAACAATGTGGTTTTAGGAGTGATACATAATGTTTGGATTAGGTGAATGCTTTGAAGAACATGTAAGAAATATTCAAAGAAACGGAAGGAACTGTATATGGCATTTGTGTATCTGAAGAAAATATATCATAAGGTTGATGGATATACTTTGTGGAAGGTGTTAGAAATACAGGGTCTGGGATGAAAGGTATGAGAAGCAATAAGTTTTTATCAAAAGAGTAAGGCATGTGTGCAAGTAGACAGAGAAGAGGGTGAGTGGTTCCAGGTGAAGGTGGGTCTGCGGATGGGTGCGTCATGTCACCATGGCTGTCTTAGTCTCTATGGATGGAGTGGTAAGGGAGGTGAATGAAAGTCTTGGAGAGAGTTGGGGAGGTTAGTCAGCTGCTGTTTGCTGATAACACAGGACTGGTGGCAGATATGAGTAAAAACTTGCAGAAGTTGGTAATTAATTACCTATCTGTACTGTAGAAAGAGAGGGAGTGTTTATACTCATGGAGACCCATCGCTTGAGCACTTTCTTTTATCATACAACCTCTTGAGCATATGTATGCTGTCTACATTAGCCATGTCCTCAGCCAATCCATTCCAGGCATCCACTACTCATACTATATAAGTGTTTCTTTACATCTTTATTTACAAGTTTCTTACTTGCTTCCAATTTATGTCTTTTGGTTCCTCTAACCCTAAATCTCTCAAAGTACTACACACTGTCTACTTCACTAATCTCTCTTAAAAACTCAAAGGTCATGATCAAGTCATCCCTAACTCTTCTCTCTTCCAAGGTAGATAAATCTAAAGCCATCAACTTTTCCTATACCTTATCTTTCTTAATTTTGGTACCATCTTTGCTGTCCTCCTCTGAACCTTTTCTGAGTTCTTTGTACTTTTATACGTGCAGTGATTGAGCCTAAAAAGTACATTCTAGTTTTTGGCCTTATGTATGATATGAAAAGCTTGCTGAATATTTCTTTATCCATATACTTGAAAGCTATTCCAATATTTGCCAGCAGAAAGTTTGTCTCTTGTTATCTTAGTATGGGACTCCAGTGACAGGTTAGAGACGATGTTTACTCCCAAGTCTCTCTCACACAAAGAATCTTGAAGCTTACTTCTTGATAAGCGACAAGTAACAATCATATTGAGGCTTCCTTCACTTCGTCCCAACCTTATTACTTTACATTTGAATTCCATCAACCATGTTTCAGACCATATTTCGAGTCTGTTTATGTCTCCTTGTAAGCTGATGCAATCCTCATGACTTCTACATTGCCAGCAACTACATTCATGTAGGATTCCATACCATAAGGTACGTTAGTAATGTAGATAAAAAATAAATATCAATGGTCCTAGAACTAAACCCTATGGCACCCTGCACTTTAACCTATTTGGAAAAGGCTCCTCTGAAATGAGTCCTTTGTGATCATCTCTCCCGTGAGATAATCTATCCTGCTTTGAGATTCAGCCTCTTATGTGATACAGTGTCTGGCAGTCTCAGCTCCTTCTTGTAAAACTGTAAGAGGTTAGTTACACATGATCTTTTTCCATAAAACTTTGCTGTCTCTCACTTAGGAGCAGAAAGTCATCCACTTGCTTTCAAAAAATAAATTTTCTAGATCTTACACACCACACTCATTAGTGAGATAAGTCTGTAGTTCAACAACTATTTACAGTCTCTTTTCTTGTATACAGATATAAAGATTTACTCTTTTCCATCTTCACTGTACTATGCCTCTCTCCAGTGACATCTTCAATAGTCATTAAAGTGGCTTATCAAGCATATATGCACAACTCTAGCATAAATAATGAAATTTCATTAGGACCATGATCCTTATATGGGTCAAGTCATTTCAATATTCTATTAATATCATTTCCAGATCTCAGTGATTTCCAAAACCGCCTCCCCATTCTATCACACTGATGTTGAGGTTATAGTGTCTTCCTCTGTGATAACACTTCTGAACTTGCTATTTAGTTCCTCATATACCCTTACATCATCCAATATATCCCTGAATCCCATAGCCTATTTAACTGCTCCTTAACTGACAAATGGCTTTTGATAAGCTTATGGAAAAATTTTGGATTTTTAGCTGCCTATCTATCTATCTATATCTCTGATGCCTGTTCCCTTCAGTAACTCCATCAAAGAGGGTGGCCTTGGCAAAAAAATCTCCATATCTAGTGAACTCCAGTGCTGCTTCTTAGACTGTAATGCCTCAACCTTAACAGGCCACTGGCAGAGGGCCACTCTAATGCAGTGTTCGCAGAGACTCCTACCTAATGTTTCTACTGACCACTTCTACCTAATGTTCCAGTTTACTACTTCTACCTAAAAGTCTTACCTAAATGTTCCTGCCTACTACTATCTATTGCTCCAACCCTTTTGCCAAAAGGCAGGGTTAACACATAGTACTCACCACAGGAAATCTAGAGTTACGAAGAATGAGCTCTGTGAGTTCATTGTTGTCAAGTGCTGTGTTGACAGGGAGAGAATTTGTATGTTTGTGGACAGAATGCCAGCAGTCCACATGTAGGTGAGGCAGAAAGAAAAGACAGCTATGTAGGTCAGAGGAGTGCAACTTGACAACCAATGAAAAGCTGGATCACTATGTAGAAATCACCGACCCTCCTGATACCCAGGAGTACTGGTAATATACCTTCCTGGTTGCTGGCTGCCTACCAAGTATCACCTACTGCCATGTCCCCAATATACTTTCTGAAGTGCCTATGTTCCTCTTTCCTCATCTTGCCATATTCGTTCCATGCTCTCTTATACTTTGCCAATGCCAGCTGGATAGATTGCCCTCTATATCTTTGCCGCTGAACATCATGAAGCTCCTTTGCTTTATGACATCTTTTTTTAAACTGTTCCTTCCTTTTTTTACCATTCCCATTTATTTGAGGCTTGATGTACCAATGCCTTTAATCCTTTTCTTTAAATTTCAAATAACTAAATTTCACTTCCTGATCTAAGTTATTGTAGAAATTAATGATAATAATATCTTTTTATTTTCTATCTCATCTCTGCTCTTTTAATGTCCTTTTACCACATACTCAATCAGCATTACAAGATCACGTCTTCCAACTGGTGTATCATATGTAATGTTCTCAACACCCTTGCTAGTATAAGCAGAGATAAGGTCTAGCAATAACGGTGTATCAATCACTCTCATCATACTATGCTCTGTGTCATGCTGGTACAGGAGATTTCCTATATACACTCTAAAAAGTTGTCTACATTAGTCCCTATCACCATGAGAATCCTAATTCTCTTAATAATTGAAATCCCCCAGTTTGGAAGGATGTACCAAGAACAGACAAAGAAAAAGTCTAGATGTCATGTGCAATGCACCAAAACCACAGCCCCAATCCTCAATTAAACCCCCCCAAATTTCCACAGTTTCCCCTGACTACTTCATACACCCTGTTTCAGTCATTGACAACATATTGCTCCCTGCAGTTTATCACTTGAGACTATTACCAGTGTCATGTCAACAGCAAACAATAACTGATTAGCTTCCCAAGCACCCCCAATCCCCTCACCCCTGAGACTGCATATAAAAAAAAAAAAAAAAAAAAAAAAAAAAAAAAAAAAAACTTTTAAAGACCTCTACACATAAGTACACAAGTTGAAGGTTACAAAGCTCCTCCTTTTCCATACCTTTGTGTTGAACTCTACAAAAAGCCCAGACACAGTCTGTGGCAGTGTAGGCAGCAGCAGCATACACCCCAGCAGCAGCAGGTGTGATACCATATACATGCAGGTGATGGGTGGATCCCTGACGCCATGTCCAGTGGTCACAGTCACCCACAGGTACCAGAGAACCATTCTGATACCAGCTCAATCCTGTTGGAGATGGGGATTGTGTCTTTAATTTCATGGATCTTACATAAAGTTAAATTGGTGGTACTGCATATGACAGACAGAGAGTCAAGCTATATACCATCTTCAAGTTCTGGAGGTCTTATTATGACAAAACAATGAATACATATACCGTCAATCTTATATTCTTGTCATTCGAAGGAGCTTTTTTTGCTGAAAAAATGATGCATTCATCAAAACTTTACTTATTTGTGTGGTAAAATTATAAATGGATATAAGTTCAGCCAGCAACACTATCTAGCATGTGATATGTCTCCCCTAACAGCTTAATATATACACATATTATGCAATCATTTTGTGATACCCAAAGGTATGTGTCACATTATCTAAATACATCTACATATATTACCCATATGAATTTATATACAACATCCATTTTCATTTCCACCTGGGTAGTTCATGGCATGTTGCTGGTTGCTGAAAAGTGTCTGAATAAACTGTTACTAATTTATGGCAGCAAAGCAGTATTGCCATACAAAGAAATAGCAAACAGCTTTTCAGCTCAAATACACCCATGGAAAGATAAAATCCAAGATATCAGATGTAATGGCTGTACTGCACAGACAAAGGTGAAATATCATATTTGAAATGATTGAAGTGAATGTTTAAAGAGACAACTCAGTTCGCAATTATTGGATATATTCAGCAAAATATCCACAACATATACCAAACTAGAACATGTTTATCGAGTCTGTTCATTACAATCAAAAAAGCATAGACTAACTAAGAAGGATCAGAGGAAAGCCACAAATAAGTTGTCTAAATTAAGAGAAATGAGTCACAAAATTTGCCAACATGGAAGAGAGAAGAGCAATGAACAACCAGATCACAACCTTTAGGTTTCTTAATCAGTTTGACAATGCTGACATGAACAGCTCTTTGTAAATTGCATATGCACATCAACCTGAAGATGTAGAAAGGAAGAACTTTGTTGAACAAAAGTGAAGAAATACAATCTTCGTTTCAGAAAGGTAGAAGAGCGGAACCAAACATGAAGTGAAACTGTGCAAGCTAGTATGCAAATGCATAAGTTATATGATGGCAGAGAAAGTTTAAGGGATGGGGTTCCATGACAGTAGAGCCCTCTCTCCCTACTGCACAAATGGGTATCTAGGTAACAAAAACAAGTATAAAACTTTCTAAAAATTTAAGTATGTTGTCACAATTCTTTCCCCATACAGGAATTAAGAGGGATCCAAGAGTTTGAGGAAAACAGATTAAGAGATGGAGAGAATCTCTATAAGACAATTAGAAACAAGTGACTAACATGAAAAGCAAAACCACTGTAATATACAGTGAACTAATTGGTGTGATGGAAAAATAAAAAACATAAAAGGTAGTGCAGTTTGGAAATGTGGGTGTTAGTGAGATGAAAAAATTGAATTTTGAGAGATAATGTGTAATCATCTCCCAGCAAGGCGCAATATTACATATAATTCACTGTGCTTTGTTCAGATTCATCTGCAAAGTAACTTACCATTTTAACAAATGTAGGTGTAGGTAGTAGTTGGCAGGCAGTCAATGACCAGTACTTCCCACCTGGGTATTGGGAGAGTTAGTGATGGCTGCATAGTGTGCCAGTACCTAATGGTTGTCAAATTGCACTCCTCTGACCCAGGTAGCTGTCTTTTCTTTCTGCCTTGCCAACATGTGGACTACTGGCATTCTGTCCACAAACATACAACCTCTCCTTATCACACATCACACTTAACAACACTTAACTTAAACAGCTCATTCTTCGTAACTCTAGATTTTCCTATGGTGAGCACTATGTGCTCGCCCTGCCTTTTGGTAAACTGGAAGGAACAATAGATAGAAGTGGTAGGTAGGGGCATTAGATAAGGCAGGGGCATTAGGTAGGAGCCTCTGCAAACGATGCCCTCGACTTGCCCTTTGCCAGTGGCCTGTTAGGGGTGAGGCACCAAAGGCTAAAAAACAGCACTGGAGTTTACTAGGTATGAAGACTCTATTGCCATGGCTACCCCCTTGAAGGAATTCCAGAAAGGAGCAGGCGTAAGAGATATAGACATAGATAGATAGATAGATAGACAGGTGAGGGTGTGAAACCTCTTATTAACATGTCTGCAGATTATAAGTAAATCAGCTAACATAAATGACAAGCAAAATGCATCTTCAAAAATATATAGAAATATGCATATACCGTATAATACAGTATCTCACAATAAAGCGAGAATACTATCACAAATTTACTGCTAAAGAATACACAAGGTAAAAGTACTTGACTTCTCAGGATAATAATATACAGTATTTTTTTTTTTTTTTTTTTTTTTTTTATACTTTGTCGCTGTCTCCCGCGTTTGCGAGGTAGCGCAAGGAAACAGACGAAAGAAATGGCCCAACCCCCCCCCCATACACACGCACATACACACGTCCACACACGCAAATATACACTCCTACACAGCTTTCCATGGTTTACCCCAGACGCTTCACATGCCTTGCTTCAATCCACTGACAGCACGTCAACCCCTGTATATACCATGACTCAATTCACTCTATTTCTTGCCCTCCTTTCACCTCCTGCATGTTCAGGCCCCGATCACACAAAATCTTTTTCACTCATCTTTCCACCTCCAATTTGGTCTCCCTCTTCTCCTCGTTCCCTCCACCTCCGACACATATATCCTCTTGGTCAATCTCTCCTCACTCATTCTCTCCATGTGCCCAAACCATTTCAAAACACCCTCTTCTGCTCTCTCAACCACGCTCTTTTTATTTCCACACATCCTCTTTACCCTTACGTTACTTACTCGATCAAACCACCTCACACCACACATTGTCCTCAAACATCTCATTTCCAGCACATCCATCCTCCTGCGCACATCCTTATCCATAGCCCACGCCTCGCAACCATAAACATTGTTGGAACCACTATTCCCTCAAACATACCCATTTTTGCTTTCCGAGATAATGTTCTCGACTTCCACACATTTTTCAAGGCTCCCAAAATTTTCGCCCCTCCCCACCCTATGATCCACTTCCGCTTCCATGGTTCCATCCGCTGACAGATCCACTCCCAGATATCTAAAACACTTCACTTCCTCCAGTTTTTCTCCATTCAGCATTTTTAGGATGAGGTACCCCCAAGGGGGGGCTTAAAATGGTCAGGTCCTCTGCTAAAGATGGATGGATCTGCACAGGAGACTTAAAGGAAGTCTTCGAAGGAGGCACCATAGCTAAAGAAAGTTTCCTATTGGATAAGATTAGCAATTTTAAATTAATCTATTAAGTCCTCTAAAGTTTTAGAATATGTACCAAGATCATACTTTCAATATTTCAAAACACAAAAAATTATGTAAATTATCACACAGCTTTCAGAATGAAATGCATGTTATTTCAGTTATTCATTCCTTTCACAGAAATCACTGTGTTAAACATAATGCAAGAAATTGATATTTCAAGGTCAGAATAGCAAACATACTTTTACACACAAACAGAAGTAGTATTCTGTTACATAACCAGTTTATACCGACGGTGCTTCAGTTCTAAATATCACAGCAAGTTCACCCAATATCTTGTTCGCATATCTCTTTTTACTTCTGATAATGACAGCACTGGTGTCTGTGCATTTTACATACCTTGGTTTTGGCACTGGCCTCTCATTATCAGATATGAAATCTGGATCTGTCTGTGGTTTCTCTGTAATTCCAAGATTCCTAACACCTTCCACAGTCTTCCCATCATGGTAGCCTCTGGGGACTTCCTTGTGATTTCTATCCAGACACTGAGTCCACATATGTGTTCCTGAAGACTTTTGAGTGTGAGCGGTTTTGGTCTGAGGGGATGAATGAGGAGGTTTCCCACCAGTGCCTTGCTGTGTTGTGTATGTGGCTGTGACTCGGCTAGGGACACTGTAGTCTACAGTATATTCCTGGTCCTGCTGAGCAAACTCTGCTACAATTTCACCTGTAGGGATGACGAAATCTTTATTTAATATCATCTCTTTCGTTTTACTTGGCACTTTCGAGTGTCTGCATATTTTGCTATGTGATTTCATGTAAGTATTATTCAAAGGAAATGTATTATGTAAATGTAAATGTTAGTATCTCATGACACTAACTTAATCATGCATATAGAGAATTAGTTTTTCATAATATTTTTGAACCTTATAAAACTCAGTGAACGCACTTGATCTTATCTGGTTTGTTTCACTCATCCACCACCCTATTACTCTCTCTCTCTCTCTCTCTCTCTCTCTCTCTCTCTCTCTCTCTCTCTCTCTCCTACCTGCCAGAGTATAAGAGGGTTAGTGATAGCTGTACAATCAGTCAGCACTTCAGAAGGTCTCAAGTGTTACTCCTTTAACCCAAGGAGCTTCTTTCTCTTCAGCCTCACTCAAATGTGGACTGATGGCTTTCAGTCCATGTACATACAATCTCTACATCTCTTACATAACACTTGACATCACGTAACTCACATAAATCTTTCTTTGTAACTCTAACATTTCCTGTGGTCAGTGCTAAGTGCTAATCCTATCTTTTTGCAAACTCTCATCATGAGTACTCATATAAGTAAACACTCTTTCTTATTATTATCATCAAAAGGCCAGGACTCTTTTCATGGAAGTTCAGCAGTTTCAAGGCTGTGCTAAAATCAAAATCAAGGAAAATGGACTCCTCTGGAGTAAATACTTTTTCTTATCATTATCATCATAAGCCCAGGACTCTTTCCGTGGAAGTTCAGCAGTTTCAAGGATGTGCTGTGATCAGAAGCAAGGAAAATGGACTTCTTTGGAATGAAAAGTTCTTGAGTAAGACTGTACTACCTTTTTTTCAACTAATGGCATAGCCTCCTTTTCACTTCTATACTTGAAACAATCATGGAAAATATATAATAATGCTGTAAGTTACTGATGGATACCCAGGAAATACGATGTAAATGATCATATAATACTTTAAAACTGCATTATTTAACAGCTTAATTAAAGGACATAAAGTCGACCTAACAGCATTTCAACTCCAGATTTGTATTCACCATGCAAAATAATGATGATAATGATGTTTTGAAGGAAATCTATTTTTCTGAGAAAAATAAGAAAAGTGCAGGTAATAGGTCAGGGTATTTTTCAGTTGAAAAAACTTTTCATTTCAAAATCAAAATATAACATATAATATAACCTCTATACTTGAAATAATCATGGAAAATATATATTAATGTTGTAAGTCACCGATACATACCCAGGAAAGATGATGTAACACATCATATAATACTCCAGAACTGTATCATTTAAAAACTCAATTAAAGGAAATAAAGTCGAAATAACAACATTTTAACCCCAGATTTGTATTCACCATGCAAAATAATGCTAATAATGATGTTCATTTCAAAATTGAGATATAACATATTGAAACATTTCTATACTTGATATAATTATGGAAAACATATAACAATGCTGCAAGTTACCGATAGATACCTAGGAAATACTATGTAAATGATCATATAATACTCTAAAATTTGCATTATCTAACGGCTCAATTACAGGACGTAAAGTCAAAATAACGATATATTCTAACCTCAGATTTGAATTCATCATCAAAAATAATGCTTATAATGATATTTTGAAGGAAGTCTATTTTTTTGAGAGAATAAATAAAAGTGCATGTAATACTTCAGGGCATTTTTCAGCTGAAAAATTTTTTCACTTCGAAACTGAAATACAACATGTTGAAACATTACTACACTTGAAACAATCATGGAAAATATATAATAATGCTGTAAGTTACCGATGGATACCCAGCAAATACGATGCAAATAATCATATAATACTCTAAACTTGCATCATTTAAAGGCTTAATTAATGGACATAAAGTCGACCTAACGGCATTTCAACCCCAGATTTGTATTCACCATGCAAAATAATGATAATAATGATGTTTTGAAGGAAATCGATTTTCCTGAGAAAAATAAGAAAAGTGCAGGTAATAGGTCAGGATATTTTTCAGCTGAAAAAACTAAAATTGAAATATAACATGCTGAAACACTTCTATACTTGAAATAATTATGGAAAATATATATCAATGTTGTAAGTTACCGATACATACCCAGGAAAGATGATGTAAAACATCATATAATACTCAAGAACTGTATCATTTAAAAACTCAATTAAAGGAAATAAAGTCGAAATAACAACATTTTAACCCCAGATTTGTATTCACCATGCAAAATAATGCTAATAATGATGTTTTGAAAGGAATCTATTTTTCTGAGAAAATCAAGCAAAAGTGCAGGTAATAAATAGTTCAGGATATTTTTCAGCTCAAAAAACTTTTCATTTCAAAATTGAGATATAACATATTGAAACATTTCTATACTTGATATAATTATGGAAAACATATAACAATGCTGCAAGTTACCGATAGATACCTAGGAAATACTATGTAAATGATCATATAATACTCTAAAATTTGCATTATTTAACGGCTCAATTACAGGACGTAAAGTCAAAATAACGATATATTCTAACCCCAGATTTGAATTCATAATCAAAAATAATGCTTATGATGATATTTTGAAGGAAGTCTATTTTTCTGAGAGAATAAATAAAAGTGCATGTAATACTCCAGAGTATTTTTCAGCTGAAAAATTTTTTCACTTCGAAATTGAAATACAACATGTTGAAACATTTCTATACTTGAAACAATCATGGAAAATATATAATAATGCTGTAAGTTACCCATGGATACCCAGCAAATACGATGCAAAAATGATCATATAATACTCAAAAATTTAAAGGCTTAATTAATGGACATAAAGTCGACCTAACGGCATTTCAACCCCAGATTTGTATTCACCATGCAAAATAATGATAATAATGATGTTTTGAAGGAAATCGATTTTCCTGAGAAAAACAAGAAAAGTGCAGGTAATAGGTCAGGGTATTTTTCAGCTGAAAAAACTTTTCATTTCAAAATTGAAATATAAGATGTTGAAACACTTCTATACTTGAAACAATCATGGAAAAAATATATCAATGCTGTAAGTTACCGATAGATACCCAGTAAAGATGATGTAAAATATCATATAATACTCTAAAATTGCATCATTTAAAAGCTCAATTAAAGGAAATAAAATCTAAATAACAACATTTTAACCCCAGATTTGTATTCACCATGCAAAATAATGCTAATAATGAGGTTTTGAAGGAAATCTATTTTTCTGAGAAAATCACGCAAAAGTGCAGGTAATAGTTCAGGATATTTTTCAGCTCAAAAAACTTTTCATTTCAAAATTGAAATATAACATATTGAAACATTTCTATGCTTGATATAATTATGGAAAACATATAATAATGCTGTAAGTTACCGATAGATACTTAGGAAATACTATGTAAATGATCATATAATACTCTATAATTTGCATTATTTAACGGCTCAATTAAAGGACGTAAAGTCGAAAAAATTATATATTTTAACCCCAGATTTGTATTCACCATCCAAAATAATGCTTATAATGATGTTTTGAAGGAAGGTCTATTTTTTTGCGAAAATAAGTAAAAGTGCAGGTATTTTTCAGCTGAAAAAATTTTTCACTTCGAAATTGAAATACAACATGTTGAGACACTTCGATACTTGAAACAATCATGGAAAATATATATCAATGCTGTAAGTTACCGATGGATACCCAGAAAACACGATGTAAATAATCATATAGTACTCTAAAATCGCATTATTTAACAGCTTAATTAATGGACATAAAGTCGACCTAACGGCAATTCAACCCCAGATTTGCATTCACAATGCAAAATAATGATAATAATGATGTTTTGAAGGAAATCTATTTTTCTGAGAAAAATAAGAAAAGTGCAGGTAATAGGTCAGGGTATTTTTCAGCTCAAAAAACTTTTCATTTCAAAATTGAAATATAGCATGTTGAAACACTTCTATACTTGAAATAATTATGGAAAATATATATTAATGCTGTAAGTTACCGATAGATACCCAGGAAAGATGATGTAAAACATCATATATTACTCTAAAATTGCATGATTTAAAAGCTCAATTAAAGGAAATGAAATCTATATAACGACATTTTAACCCCAGATTTGTATTCACCATGTAAAATAATGTTAATAATGAGGTTTTGAAGGAAATCTATTTTTCTGAGAAAATCACGCAAAAGTGCAGGAAATTTTTCAGCTCAAAAAACTTTTCATTTCAAAACTGAAATATAACATATTGAAACATTTCTAGAATTGATATAGTTATGGAAAACATATAATAATGCTGTAAGTTACCGATGGATAACCAGGAAATATGATGTAAATGATCATATAATAATGATCATATAATACTCTAAAATTTAAAGGCTTAATTAATGGACATAAAGTCGACCTAACGGCATTTCAACCCAGATTTGTATTCACCATGCAAAATAATGATAATAATGATGTTTTGAAGGAAATCGATTTTCTGAGAAAAATAAGAAAAGTGCAGGTAATAGGTCAGGGTATTTTTCAGCTGAAAAAACTTTTCATTTCATAATTGAAATATAACATGTTGAAACACTTCTATACTTGAAACAATCATGGAAAAATATATATAATGCTGTAAGTTACCGATAGATACCCAGTAAAGATGATGTAAAATATCATATAATACTCTAAAATTGCATCATTTAAAAGCTCAATTAAAGGAAATAAAATCTAAATAACAACATTTTAACCCCAGATTTGTATTCACCATGCAAAATAATGCTAATAATGAGGTTTTGAAGGAAATCTATTTTTCTGAGAAAATCACGCAAAATTGCAGGTAATAGTTCAGGATATTTTTCAGCTCAAAAAACTTTTCATTTCAAAATTGAAATATAACATATTGAAACATTTCTATGCTTGATATAATTATGGAAAACATTTAATAATGCTGTAAGTTACCGATAGATACTTAGGAAATACTATGTAAATGATCATATAATACTCTATAATTTGCATTATTTAACGGCTCAATTAAAGGACGTAAAGTCGAAAAAATTATATATTTTAACCCCAGATTTGTATTCACCATCCAAAATAATGCTTATAATGATGTTTTGAAGGAAGGTCTATTTTTTTGCGAAAATAAATAAAAGTGCAGGTAATACTCCAGGGTATTTTTCAGCTGAAAAAATTTTTCACTTCGAAATTGAAATACAACATGTTGAGACACTTTGATACTTGAAACAATCATGGAAAATATATATTAATGCTGTAAGTTACCGATGGCTACCCAGAAAACACGATGTAAATAATCATATAATACTCTAAAATCGCATTATTTAACAGCTTAATTAATGGACATAAAGTCGACCTAACGGCAATTCAACCCCAGATTTGCATTCACAATGCAAAATAATGATAATAATGATGTTTTGAAGGAAATCTATTTTTCTGAGAAAAATAAGAAAAGTGCAGGGTACTTTTCAGCTCAAAAAACTTTTCATTTCAAAATTGAAATATAGCATGTTGAAACACTTCTATACTTGAAATAATCATGGAAAATATATATTAGTGCTGTAAGTTACCGATAGATACCCAGGAAAGATGATGTAAAACATCATATATTACTCTAAAATTGCATGATTTAAAAGCTCAATTAAAGGAAATAAAATCTATATAACGACATTTTAACCCCAGATTTGTATTCACCATGTAAAATAATGTTAATAATGAGGTTTTGAAGGAAATCTATTTTTCTGAGAAAATCACGCAAAAGTGCAGGTAATAGTTCAGGAAATTTTTCAGCTCAAAAAACTTTTCATTTCAAAACTGAAATATAACATATTGAAACATTTCTAGAATTGATATAGTTATGGAAAACATATAATAATGCTGTAAGTTACCGATGGATAACCAGGAAATATGATGTAAATGATCATATAATGCTTTAAAATTGCATTATTCAGCAGCTCAATTAATGGACACAAAGTCGACCTAACGGCATTTCAACTCCAAATTTGTATTCACCATGCAAAATAATGATAATAATGATGTTCTGAAGGAAATCTATTTTTCTGAGAAAAATAAGAAAAGTGCAGGTAATAGGTCAGGGTATTTTTCAGCTAAAAAAACATTTCATTTCAAAATTAAAATATAACATGTTGAAACAATTCTATACCTGAAAAAATCACGAAAAAGATATATTAATGCTTTAAGTTACCGATAGATACCCAGGAAAGATGATGTAAAACATCATATAATACTCTAACCTTGAATCATTTCAAAGCTCAATTAAAGGCAATAAAATCTAAATAACAACATTTTAACCCCAGATTTATATTCACAATGCAAAATAATGTTAATAATGAGGTTTTGAAGGAAACCTATGTTTCTGAGAAAATCACGCAAAAGTGCAGGTAATAGTTCAGGATATTTTTCAGCTCAAAAAACTTTTCATTTCAAAATTGAGATATAACATATTGAAACATTTCTATACTTGACATAATTATGGAAAACATATAATAATGCTGTAAGTTACCGATAGATACTTAGGAAATACTATGTATATGATCATATAATACTCTAGAATTTGCATTATTTAACGGCTCAATTAAAGGACGTAAAGTCGAAATAACGATATATTCTAACCACAGAATTATATTCACCATCCAAAATTATGCTTATAATGTTTTGAATGAAGTCTACTTTTTTTGCGAAAATAAAGTGCTGAAAAATTTTTTCACTTCGAAATTGAAATACAACATGTTGAAACATTTCTATACTTGAAATAATCATGGAAAATATATAATAATGCTGTAAGTTACCCATGGATACCCAGCAAATACGATGCAAATGATCATATAATACTCTAAAATTTAAAGGCTTAATTAATGGACATAAAGTCGACCTAACGGCATTTCAACCCCAGATTTGTATTCACCATGCAAAATAATGATAATAATGATGTTTTGAAGGAAATCGATTTTCCTGAGAAAAATAAGAAAAGTGCAGGTAATAGGTCAGGGTATTTTTCAGCTGAAAAAACTTTTCATTTCATAATTGAAATATAACATGTTGAAACACTTCTATACTTGAAACAATCATGGAAAAAATATATCAATGCTGTAAGTTACCGATAGATACCCAGTAAAGATGATGTAAAATATCATATAATACTCTAAAATTGCATCATTTAAAAGCTCAATTAAAGGAAATAAAATCTAAATAACAACATTTTAACCCCAGATTTGTATTCACCATGCAAAATAATGCTAATAATGAGGTTTTGAAGGAAATCTATTTTTCTGAGAAAATCACGCAAAATTGCAGGTAATAGTTCAGGATATTTTTCAGCTCAAAAAACTTTTCATTTCAAAATTGAAATATAACATATTGAAACATTTCTATGCTTGATATAATTATGGAAAACATTTAATAATGCTGTAAGTTACCGATAGATACTTAGGAAATACTATGTAAATGATCATATAATACTCTATAATTTGCATTATTTAACGGCTCAATTAAAGGACGTAAAGTCGAAAAAATTATATATTTTAACCCCAGATTTGTATTCACCATCCAAAATAATGCTTATAATGATGTTTTGAAGGAAGGTCTATTTTTTTGCGAAAATAAATAAAAGTGCAGGTAATACTCCAGGGTATTTTTCAGCTGAAAAAATTTTTCACTTCGAAATTGAAATACATGTTGAGACACTTTGATACTTGAAACAATCATGGAAAATATATATTAATGCTGTAAGTTACCGATGGCTACCCAGAAAACACGATGTAAATAATCATATAATACTCTAAAATCGCATTATTTAACAGCTTAATTAATGGACATAAAGTCGACCTAACGGCAATTCAACCCCAGATTTGCATTCACAATGCAAAATAATGATAATAATGATGTTTTGAAGGAAATCTATTTTTCTGAGAAAAATAAGAAAAGTGCAGGCAATAGGTCAGGGTACTTTTCAGCTCAAAAAACTTTTCATTTCAAAATTGAAATATAGCATGTTGAAACACTTCTATACTTGAAATAATCATGGAAAATATATATTAGTGCTGTAAGTTACCGATAGATACCCAGGAAAGATGATGTAAAACATCATATATTACTCTAAAATTGCATGATTTAAAAGCTCAATTAAAGGAAATAAAATCTATATAACGACATTTTAACCCCAGATTTGTATTCACCATGTAAAATAATGTTAATAATGAGGTTTTGAAGGAAATCTATTTTTCTGAGAAAATCACGCAAAAGTGCAGGTAATAGTTCAGGAAATTTTTCAGCTCAAAAAACTTTTCATTTCAAAACTGAAATATAACATATTGAAACATTTCTAGAATTGATATAGTTATGGAAAACATATAATAATGCTGTAAGTTACCGATGGATAACCAAGGAAATATGATGTAAATGATCATATAATGCTTTAAAATTGCATTATTCAGCAGCTCAATTAATGGACACAAAGTCGACCTAACGGCATTTCAACTCCAAATTTGTATTCACCATGCAAAATAATGATAATAATGATGTTCTGAAGGAAATCTATTTTTCTGAGAAAAATAAGAAAAGTGCAGGTAATAGGTCAGGGTATTTTTCAGCTAAAAAAACATTTCATTTCAAAATTAAAATATAACATGTTGAAACAATTCTATACCTGAAAAAATCACGAAAAAGATATATTAATGCTTTAAGTTACCGATAGATACCCAGGAAAGATGATGTAAAACATCATATAATACTCTAACCTTGAATCATTTCAAAGCTCAATTAAAGGCAATAAAATCTAAATAACAACATTTTAACCCCAGATTTATATTCACAATGCAAAATAATGTTAATAATGAGGTTTTGAAGGAAACCTATGTTTCTGAGAAAATCACGCAAAAGTGCAGGTAATAGTTCAGGATATTTTTCAGCTCAAAAAACTTTTCATTTCAAAATTGAGATATAACATATTGAAACATTTCTATACTTGACATAATTATGGAAAACATATAATAATGCTGTAAGTTACCGATAGATACTTAGGAAATACTATGTATATGATCATATAATACTCTAGAATTTGCATTATTTAACGGCTCAATTAAAGGACGTAAAGTCGAAATAACGATATATTCTAACCACAGAATTATATTCACCATCCAAAATTATGCTTATAATGTTTTGAATGAAGTCTACTTTTTTTGCGAAAATAAAGTGCTGAAAAATTTTTTCACTTCGAAATTGAAATATAACATGTTGAAACATTTCTATACTTGAAGCAATCATGGAAAATATATAATAATGCTGTAAGTTACCGATGGATACCCAGCAAATACGATGCAAATGATCATATAATACTCTAAAATTTAAAGGCTTAATTAATGGACATAAAGTCGACCTAACGGCATTTCAACCCCAGATTTGTATTCACCATGCAAAATAATGATAATAATGATGTTTTGAAGGAAATCGATTTTCTGAGAAAAATAAGAAAAGTGCAGGTAATAGGTCAGGGTATTTTTCAGCTGAAAAAACTTTTCATTTCATAATTGAAATATAACATGTTGAAACACTTCTATACTTGAAACAATCATGGAAAAAATATATCAATGCTGTAATTTACCGATAGATACCCAGTAAAGATGATGTAAAATATCATATAATACT
The DNA here is from genome assembly GCF_036320965.1 of Panulirus ornatus. Taxonomy (NCBI): domain Eukaryota; kingdom Metazoa; phylum Arthropoda; class Malacostraca; order Decapoda; family Palinuridae; genus Panulirus; species Panulirus ornatus. The sequence continues at coordinate 29,735,073 of NC_092224.1, read as the reverse complement.
CTAAAATTGCATCATTTAAAAGCTCAATTAAAGGAAATAAAATCTAAATAACAACATTTTAACCCCAGATTTGTATTCACCATGCAAAATAATGCTAATAATGAGGTTTTGAAGGAAATCTATTTTTCTGAGAAAATCACGCAAAAGTGCAGGTAATAGTTCAGGATATTTTTCAGCTCAAAAAACTTTTCATTTCAAAATTGAAATATAACATATTGAAACATTTCTATACTTGATATAATTATGGAAAACATATAATAATGTTGTAAGTTACCGATAGATACCTAGGAAATACTATGTAAATGATCATATAATACTCTAAAATTTGCATTATTTAACGGCTCAATTAAAGGACGTAAAGTCGAAATAACGATATATTTTAACCCCAGATTTGTATTCACCATCCAAAATAATGCTTATAATGATGTTTTGAAGGAAGTCTATTTTTTTGCGAAAATAAATAAAAGTGCAGGTAATACTCCAGGGTATTTTTCAGCTGAAAAAATTTTTCACTTCGAAATTGAAATATAACATGTTGAAACATTTCTATACTTGAAACAATCATGGAAAATATATAATAATGCTGTAAGTTACCGATGGATACCCAGCAAATACGATGTAAATAATCATATAATACTCTAAAATTGCATTATTTAACAGCTTAATTAATGGACATAAAGTCGACCTAACGGCATTTCAACCCCAGATTTGTATTCACCATGCAAAATAATGATAATAATGATGTTTTGAAGGAAATCTATTTTTCTGAGAAAAATAAGAAAAGTGCAGGTAATAGGTCAGGGTATTTTTCAGCTGAAAAAACTTTTCATTTCAAAATTGAAATATAGCATGTTGAAACACTTCTATACTTGAAATAATCATGGAAAATATATATTAGTGCTGTAAGTTACCGATAGATACCCAGGAAAGATGATGTAAAACATCATATATTACTCTAAAATTGCATGATTTAAAAGCTCAATTAAAGGAAATAAAATCTATATAACGACATTTTAACCCCAGATTTGTATTCACCATGTAAAATAATGTTAATAATGAGGTTTTGAAGGAAATCTATTTTTCTGAGAAAATCACGCAAAAGTGCAGGTAATAGTTCAGGAAATTTTTCAGCTCAAAAAACTTTTCATTTCAAAACTGAAATATAACATATTGAAACATTTCTAGAATTGATATAGTTATGGAAAACATATAATAATGCTGTAAGTTACCGATGGATAACCAGGAAATATGATGTAAATGATCATATAATGCTTTAAAATTGCATTATTCAGCAGCTCAATTAAAGGACATAAAGTCGAAATAAAGATATATTCTAAACCCAGGTTTGTACTCACCATCCAAAATAATACTTATAATGATGTGTTGAAGTAAGTCTATTTTTTGCGAAAATAAATAAAAGTCCAGGGTATTTTTCAGCTGAAAACATTTTTCACTTCGAAATTGAAATATAACATGTTGAAACATTTCTATACTTGAAGCAATCATAGAAAATATATAATAATGCTGTAAGTTACCGATGGATACCCAGCAAGTACGATGTAAATAATCATATAATACAGTAAAATTGCATAATTTCAAAGCTTAATTAATGGACATAAAGTCGACCTAACGGCATTTCAACCCCAGATTTGGATTCACCATGCAAAATAATGATAATAATGATGTTTTGAAGGAAATCTATTTTTCTGAGAAAAATAAGAAAAGTGCAGGTAATAGGTCAGTGTATTTTTCAGCTGAAAAAAATTTTCATTTCAAAATTGAAATATAACATAATGATACACTTCTACACTTGAAACAATCATGGAAAATATATATTAATGCTGTAAGTTACCGATAAATACCCAGTAAAGATGATGTAAAATATCATATAATACTCTAAAATTGCATCATTCAAAAGCTCAATTAAAGGAAATACAATCTAAATAACAACATTTTAACCCCAAATTTTTATTCACCATGCAACATAATGCTTATAATGATGTTTTGAAGGAAATCTATTTTTCTGCGAAAAAGAGGAAAAGTGCAGGTAATAGGTCAGGGTATTTTTCAGCTGAAAAAGCTTTTCATTTCAAAATTGAAATATAACATGTTCAAACACTTCTATACTTGAAATAATTATGGAAAATATATACTAATGCTGCAAGTTACCGATAGATACCCAGGAAAGATGATGTAAAATATTGTATAATACTCTAAAATTGCATCATTTAAAAGCTCAATTAAAGGAAAGAAAATCTAAATAACAACATTTTAACCCCAGATTTGTATTCACCATGCAAAATAATGCTAATAATGAGGTTTTGAAGGAAAAGTATTTTTCTGAGAAAATCACGCAGAAGTGCAGGTAATAGTTCAGGATATTTTTCAGCTCAAAAAACTTTTCATTTCAAAATTGAAATATAACATATTGAAACACTTCTATACTTGATATAATAATGGAAAACATATAATAATGCTGTAAGTTACGGATAGATACCTAGTAAATACCATGTAAATGATCATATAATACTCTAAAATTTGCATTATTTAACGGCTCAAAGGACGTAAAGTCGAAATAACGATATATTTCAACCTCAGATTTGTATTCACCATCCAAAATAATGCTTATAATGATATTTTGAAGAAAGTCTATTTTTTGCGAAAATAAATAAAAGTCCAGGGTATTTTTCAGCTGAAAAAAGTTTTCAATTCGAAATTGAAATATAATATGTTGAAACATTTCTATACTTGAAACAATCATGGAAAATATATAATAATGCTGTAAGTTACCGATGGATACCCAGCAAATACGATGTAAATAATCATATAATACCCTAAAATTGCATAATTTTAAAGCTTAATTAATGGACATAAAGTCGACCTAACGGCATTTCAACCTCAGATTTGTATTCACCATGCAAAATAATGATAATAATGATGTTTTGAAGGAAATCTATTTTTCTGAGAAAAATAAGAAAAGTGCAAAAGAATTTTTCAGCTGAAAAAACTTCGTTTCAAAATTGAAATATAACATGTTGAAACACTTCTATACTTGAAACAATCATGGAAAATATATAATAATGCTGTAAGTTACCGATAGATACCCAGTAAAGATGATGTAAAAAATCATATAATCCTCTAAAATTGCATCATTTAAAAGCTCAATTAAAGGAAATACAATCTAAATAACAACATTTTAACCCCAAATTTGTATTCACCATGCAAAATAATGATAATAATGATGTTTTGAAGGAAATCTATTTTTCTGAGAAAAATAAGAAAAGTGCAGGTAATAGGTCAGGGTATTTTTCAGCTGAAAAAACTTTTCATTTCATAATTGAAATATAACATGTTCAAACACTTCTATACTTGAAATAATTGTGGAAAATATATATTAATGCTGAAAGTTACCGATAGATACCCAGGAAAGATGATGTAAAAGATCGTATAATACTCGAAAATTGCATCATTTAAAAGCTCAATTAAAGGAAATAAAATCTAAATAACAACATTTTAACCCCAGATTTGTATTCACCATGCAAAATAATGCTAATAATGAGGTTTTAAAGGAAATCTATTTTTCTGAGAAAATCACGCAAAAGTGCAGGTAATAGTTCAGGATATTTTTCGGCTCAAAAAACTTTTCATTTCAAAATTGAAATATAACATATTGAAACATTTCTATACTTGATATAATTATGGAAAACATATAATAATGCTGTAAGTTACCGATAGATACCTAGGAAATACTATGTAAATGATCATATAATACTCTAAAATTTGCATTATTTAACGGCTCAATTAAAGGACGTAAAGTCGAAATAACGATATATTTTAACCCCAGATTTGTATTCACCATCCAAAATAATGCTTATAATGATGTTTTGAAGGAAGTCTATTTTTTGCGAAAATAAATAAAAGTGCAGGTAATACTCCAGGGTATTTTTCAGCTGAAAAAATTTTTCACTTCGAACTTGAAATATAACATGTTGAAACATTTCTATACTTGAAACAATCATGGAAAATATATAATAATGCTGTAAGTTACCGATGGATACCCAGCAAATACGATGTAAATGATCATATAATACTCTAAAATTGCATAATTTCAAAGCTTAATTAATGGACATAAAGTCGACCTAACGGCATTTCAACCCCAGATTTGTATTCACCATGCAAAATAATGATAATAATGATGTTTTGAAGGAAATCTATTTTTCTGAGAAAAATAAGAAAAGTGCAGGTAATAGGTCAGGGTATTTTTCAGCTGAAAAAACTTTTCATTTCAAAATTTAAATATAACATGTTGAAACACTTCTATACTTGAAATACTCATGGAAAATATATATTAATGCTGTAAGTTACCGATAGATACCCAGTAAAGATGATGTAAAATATCATATAATACTCTAAAACTGCATCATTTAAAAGCTTAATTAAAGGAAATAAAATCTAAATAACGACATGTTAACCCAGATTTGTATTCACCATGCAAAATAATGCTAATAATGAGGTTTTGAAGGAAATCTATTTTTCTGAGAATCAGCTCAAAAAACTTTTCATTTCAAAATTGAAATATAACATATTGAAACATTTCTATACTTGATATAATTATGGAAAACATATAATAATGCTGTAAGTTACCGATAGATACCTAGGAAATACTATGTAAATGATAATATAATACTCTAAAATTTGCATTATTTAACGGCTCAATTAAAGGACGTAAAGTCGAAATAAAGATATATTCTAAACCCAGGTTTGTACTCACCATCCAAAATAATACTTATAATGATGTGTTGAAGTAAGTCTATTTTTCTGAGAAAATCACGCAAAAGTGCAGGTAATAGTTCAGGATATTTTTCGGCTTAAAAAACTTTTCATTTCATAATTGAAATATAACATATTGAAACATTTCTAAGCTTGATATAATTATGGAAAACATATAATAATGCTGTAAGTTACCGATAGATACCTAGGAAATACTATGTAAATGATCATATAATACTCTAAAATTTGCATTATTTAACGGCTCAATTAAAGGACGTAAAGTCGAAATAACGATATATTTTAACCCCAGATTTGTATTCACCATCCAAAATAATGCTTATAATGATGTTTTTAAGGAAGTGTATCTTTTGTGAAAATACATAAAAGTGCAGGTAATACTCCAGGGTAATTTTCAGCTGAAAAAGTTTTCACTTCGAAACTGAAATATAACATGTTGAAACATTTCTATACTTGAAACAATCATGGAAAATATATAATAATGCTGTAAGTTACCGATGGATACCCAGCAAATACGATGTAAATGATCATATAATACTCTAAAATTGCATAATTTCAAAGCTTAATTAATGGACATACAAGTCTAACTAACAGCATTTCAACCCCAGATTTGTATTCACCATGCAAAATAATGATAATAATGATGTTTTGAAGGAAATCTATTTTTCTGAGAAAAATAAGAAAAGTGCAGGTAATAGGTCAGGGTATTTTTCAGCTGAAAAAACTTTTCATTTCAAAATTGAAATATAACATGTTGAAACACTTCTATACTTGAAATAATTTTGGAAAATATATATTAATGCTGAAAGTTACCGATAGATACCCAGGAAAGATGATGTAAAAGATCGTATAATACTCGAAAATTGCATCATTTAAAAGCTCAATTAAAGGAAATAAAATCTAAATAACAACATTTTAACCCCAGATTTGTATTCACCATGCAAAATAATGCTAATAATGAGGTTTTGAAGGAAATCTATTTTTCTGAGAAAATCACGCAAAACTGCAGGTAATAGTTCAGGATATTTTTCGGCTCAAAAAACTTTTCATTTCAAAATTGAAATATAACATATTGAAACATTTCTATACTTGATATAATTATGGAAAACATATAATAATGCTGTAAGTTACCGATAGATACCTAGGAAATACTATGTAAATGATCATATAATACTCTAAAATTTGCATTATTTAACGGCTCAATTAAAGGACGTTAAGTCGAAATAACGATATATTTTAACCCCAGATTTGTATTCACCATCCAAAATAATGCTTATAATGATGTTTTGAAGGAAGTCTATTTTTTGCGAAAATAAATAAAAGTGCAGGTAATACTCCAGGATATTTTTCAGCTGAAAAAATATTTCACTTCGAAATTGAAATGTAACATGTTGAAACATTTCTATACTTGAAACAATCATGGAAAATATATAATAATGCTGTAAGTTACCGATGGATACCCAGCAAATACGATGTAAATGATCATATAATACTCTAAAATTGCATAATTTCAAAGCTTAATTAATGGACATAAAGTCGACCTAACGGCATTTCAACCCCAGATTTGGATTCACCATGCAAAATAATGATAATAATGATGTTTTGAAGGAAATCTATTTTTCTGAGAAAAATAAGAAAAGTGCAAGGGTATTTTTCAGCTGAAAAAACTTTTCATTTCAAAATTGAAATATAACATGTTGAAACACTTCTATACTTGAAACAATCATGGAAAATATATATTAATGCTGTAAGTTACCGATAGATAGCCAGTAAAGATGATGTAAAATATCATATAATACTCTAAAATTGCATCATTTAAAAGCTCAATTAAAGGAAATACAATCTAAATAACAACATTTAAACTCCAAATTTGTATTCACCATGCAAAATAATGATAATAATGATGTTTTGAAGGAAATCTATTTTTCTGAGAAAAATAAGAAAAGTGCAGGTAATAGGTCAGGGTATTTTTCAGCTGAAAAAACTTTTCATTTCATAATTGAAATATAACATGTTCAAACACTTCTATACTTGAAATAATTATGGAAAATATATATTAATGCTGAAAGTTACCGATAGATACCCAGGAAAGATGATGTAAAAGATCGAATAATACTCGAAAATTGCATCATTTAAAAGCTCAATTAAAGGAAATAAAATCTAAATAATAACATTTTAACCCCAGATTTGTATTCACCATGCAAAATAATGCTAATAATGAGGTTTTGAAGGAAATCTATTTTTCTGAGAAAATCACGCAAAAGTGCAGGTAATAGTTCAGGATATTTTTCGGCTCAAAAAACTTTTCATTTCAAAATTGAAATATAACATATTGAAACATTTCTATACTTGATATAATTATGGAAAACATATAATAATGCTGTAAGTTACCGATAGATACCTAGAAAATACTATGTAAATGATCATATAATACTCTAAAATTTGCATTATTTAACGGCTCAATCAAAGGACGTTAAGTCGAAATAACGATATATTTTAACCCCAGATTTGTATTCACCATCCAGAAATAATGCTTATAATGATGTTTTGAAGGAAGTCTATTTTTTGCGAAAATAAATAAAAGTCCAGGGTATTTTTCAGCTGAAAAAATTTTTCACTTCGAAATTGAAATATAACATGTTGAAACATTTCTATACTTGAAACAATCATGGAAAATATATAATAATGTTGTAAGTTACCGATGAATACCCAGCAAATACGATGTAAATAATCATATAATACTCTAAAATTACATAATTTCAAAGCTTAATTAATGGACATAAAGTCGACCTAACGGCATTTCAACCCCAGATTTGTATTCAACATGCAAAATAATGATAATAATGATGTTTTGAAGGAAATCTATTTTTCTGAGAAAAATAAGAAAAGTGCAGGTAATAGGTCAGGGTATTTTTCAGCTGAAAAAACTTTTCATTTCAAAACTGAAATGTAACATGTTGAAACACTTCTATACTTGAAATAATTATGGAAAATATATATCAATGCTGAAAGTTACCGATAGATACCCAGGAAAGATGATGTAAAAGATCGTATAATACTCTAAAATTGCATCATTTAAAAGCTCAATTAAAGGAAATAAAATCTAAATAACAACATTTTAACCCCAGATTTGTATTCATCATGCAAAATAATGCTAATAATGAGGTTTTGAAGGAAATCTATTTTTCTGAGAAAATCACGCAAAAGTGCAGGTAATAGTTCAGGATATTTTTCAGCTCAAAAAACTTTTCATTTCAAAATTGAAATATAACATATTGAAACATTTCTATACTTGATATAATCATGGAAAACATATAATAATGCTGTAAGTTACCGATAGATACCTAGGAAATACTATGTAAATGATCATATAATACTCTAAAATTTGCATTATTTAACGGCTCAATTAAAGGACGTAAAGTCGAAATAACGATATATTTTAACCCCAGATTTGTATTGCACCATCCAAAATAATGCTTATAAAGATGTTTTGAAGGAAGTCTATTTTTTGCGAAAATAAATAAAAGTGCAGGTAATACTCCAGGGTATTTTTCAGCTGAAAAAATTTTTCACTTCGAAATTGAAATATAACATGTTGAAACATTTCTATACTTGAAACAATCATGGAAAATATATAATAATGCTGTAAGTTACCGATGGGTACCCAGCAAATACGATGTAAATAATCATAAAATACTCTAAAATTGCATAATTTCTAAGCTTAATTAATGGACATAAAGTCGACCTAACGGCATTTCAACCCCAGATTTGTATTCAACATGCAAAATAATGATAATAATGATGTTTTGAAGGAAATCTATTTTTCTGAGAAAAATAAGAAAAGTGCAGGTAATAGGTCAGGGTATTTTTCAGCTGAAAAACTTTTCATTTCAAAATTGAAATATAACATGTTGAAACACTTCTATACTTGAAACAATCATGGAAAATATATATTAATGCTGTAAGTTACCGATATATACCCTGTAAAGATGATGTAAAATATCATATAATACTCTAAAATTGCATCATTTAAAAGCTCAATTAAAGGAAATAAAATCTAAATAACAACATTTTAACCCCAAATTTGTATTCACCATGCAAAATAATGATAATAATAATGTTTTGAAGGAAATCTATTTTTCTGAGAAAAATAAGAAAAGTGCAGGTAATAGGTCAGGGTATTTTTCAGCTGAAAAAACTTTTCACTTTAAAATTGAAATAAAACATGTTGAAACACTTCTATACTTGAAATAATTATGGAAAATATATATTAATGCTGAAAGTTACCGATAGATACCCAGGAAAGATGATGTAAAGGATCGTATAATACTCTAAAATTGCATCATTTAAAAGCTCAATCAAAGGAAATAAAATATAAATAACAACATTTTAACCCCAGATTTGTATTCACCATCCAAAATAATGCTTATAATGATGTTTTGAAGGAAGTCTATTCTTTGCGAAAATAAATAAAAGTGCAGGTAATACTCCAGGGTACTTTTCTGCTGAAAAAATTTTTCACTTCGAAATTGAAATATAACATGTTGAAACATTATTATACTTGAAACAATCATGGAAAATATATAATAATGCTGTAAATTACTGATGGATACCCGGGAGACATGATGTAAAAGATCATATAATACTCTATGATTACATCATTTAAAAGCTCAATTAAAGGAAATAAAATCTAAATAACGACATTTTAACCCCAGATTTGTATTCATCATGCAAAATAATGCTAATAATGACGTTTTGAAGGAAATCTATTTTTCTGAGAATATCACGCAAAACTGCAGGTAATAGTTCAGGATATTTTTCAGCTCAAAAACTTTTCATTTCAAAATTGAAATATAACATATTGAAACATTTCTATACTTGATATAATTATGGAAAACATATAATAATGCTGTAAGTTACCGATAGATACCTAGGAAATACTATGTAAATGATCATATAATACTCTAAAATTTGCATTATTTAACGGCTCAATTAAAGGACGTAAAGTCGAAATAACGATATATTTCAACCCCAGATTTGTATGCACCATCCAAAATAATGCTTATAATGATGTTTTGAAGGAAGTCTATTTTTTGCGAAAATAAATAAAAGTGCAGGTAATACTCCAGGGTATTTTTCAGCTGAAAAAATTTTTCACTTCGAAATTGAAATATAACATGTTGAAACATTTCTATACTTGAAACAATCATGGAAAATATATAATAATGCTGTAAGTTACCGATGGATACCCAGCAAATACGATGCAAATGATCATATAATACTCTAAAATTGCATAATTTCAAAGCTTAATTAATGGACATAAAGTCGACCTAACGGCATTTCAACCCCAGATTTGTATTCACCATGCAAAATAATGATAATAATGATGTTTTGAAGGAAATCTATTTTTCTGAGAAAAATAAGAGAAGTGCAGGGTATTTTTCAGCTGAAAAACTTTTCATTTGAAAATTGAAATATAACATGTTGAAACACTTCTATACTTGAAATAATTATGGAAAATATATGTTAATGCTGTAAGTTACCGATAGATACCCAGTAAAGATGATGTAAAATATCATATAATACTCTAAAATTGCATCATTTAAAAGCTCAATTAAAGGAAATAAAATATAAATAACAACATTTTAACCCCAGATTTGTATTCACCATGCAAAATAATGCTAATAATGAGGTTTTGAAGGAAATCTATTTTTCTGAGAAAATCACGCAAAAGTGCAGGTAAGTTCAGGATATTTTCTAGCTCAAAAAACTTTTCATTTCAAAATTGAAATATAACATATTGAAACATTTCTATACTTGATATAATTATGGAAAACATATAATAATGCTGTAAGTTACCGATAGATACCTAGGAAATACTATGTAAATGATCATATAATACTCTAAAATTTGCATTATTTAACGGCTCAATTAAAGGACGTAAAGTCGAAATAACGATATATTTTAACCCCAGATTTGTATTCACCATCCAAAATAATGCTTATAATGATGTTTTGAAGGAAGTCTATTTTTTGCGAAAATAAATAAAAGTGCAGGTAATACTCCAGGGTATTTTTCAGCTGAAAAAATTTTTCACTTCGAAATTGAAATATAACATGTTGAAACATTTCTATACTTGAAACAATCATGGAAAATATATAATAATGCTGTAAGTTACCGATGGATACTCAGCAAATACGATGCAAATAATCATATAACACTCTAAAATTGCATAATTTCAAAGCTTAGTTCATGGTCAGAAAGTCGACCTAACGGCATTTCAACCCCAGATTTGTATTCACCATGCAAAATAACGATAATAATGATGTTTTGAAGGAAATCTATTTTTCTGAGAAAAATAAGAAAAGTGCAGGTAATAGGTCAGGGTATTTTTCAGCTGAAAAAACTTTTCATTTCAAAATTGAAATATAACATGTTGAAACACTTCTATACTTGAAACCATCATGGAAAATATATATCAATGCTGTAAGTTACCGATAGATACCCAGTAAAGATGATGTAAAATATCATATAATACTCTAAAATTGCATCATTTAAAAGCTCAATTAAAGGAAATAAAATCGAAATAACAACATTTTAACCCCAAATTTGTATTCACCAAGCAAAATAATGATAATAATGATGTTTTGAAGGAAATCTATTTTTCTGAGAAAAATAAGAAAAGTGTAGGTAATAGGTCAGGGTAATTTTCAGGTGAAAAAACTTTTCATTTCAAAATTGAAATATAACATGTTGAAACACTTCTATACTTGAAATAATTATGGAAAATATATATTAATGCTGAAAGTTACCGATAGATACCCAGGAAAGATGATGTAAAAGATCGTATAATACTCGAAAATTGCATCATTTAAAAGCTCAATTAAAGGAAATAAAATATAAATAACAACATTTTAAACCCCATATTTTTATTCACCATGCAAAATAATGCTAATAATGAGGTTTTGAAGGAAATCTATTTTTCTGAGAAAATCTCGCAAAAGTGCAGGTAATAGTTCAGGATAATTTTAAGCTCAAAAAACTTTTCATTTCAAAATTGAAATATAACATATTGAAACATTTCTATACTTGATATAATTATGGAAAACGTATAATAATGCTGTAAGTTACCGATAGATACCTAGGAAATACTATGTATATGATCATATACTACTCTAAAATTTGCATTATTTAACGGCTCAATTAAAGGACGTAAAGTCGAAATAACGATATATTTTAACCCCAGATTTGTATTCACCATCCAAAATAATGCATATAATGATGTTTTGAAGGAAGTCTATTTTTTGCGAAAATAAATAAAAGTCCAGGGTATTTTTCAGCTGAAAAAATTTTTCACTTCGAAATTGCAATATATCATGTTGAAACATTTCTATACTTGAAACAATCATGGAAAATATATAATAATTCTGTTACCGATGGATACCCAGCAAATACTATGCAAATGATCATATAATACTCTAAAATTGCATAATTTCAAAGCTTAATTAATGGACATAAAGTCGACCTTACGGCATTTCAACCCCAGATTTGTATTCACCATGCAAAATAATGATAATAATGATGTTTTGAAGGAAATCTATTTTTCCGAGAAAAATAAGAAAAGTGCAGGTAATAGGTCAGGGTATTTTTCAGCTGAAAAAACTTTTCATTTCAAAATTGAAATGTAACATGTTGAAACACTTCTATACTTGAAATAATCATGGAAAATATATATTAATGCAGAAAGTTACCGATAGATACCCTAGGAAAGATGATGTAAAAGATCGTATAATACTCTAAAACTGCATCATTTAAAAGCTCAATTAAAGGAAATAAAACCTAAATAACGACATTTTAACACCAGATTTGTATTCACCATGCAAAATAATGCTAATAATGAGGTTTTGAAGGAAATCTATTTTTATAATGCTAATAATGAGGTTTTGAAGGAAATCTATTTTTCTGAGAAAATCACGCAAAAGTGCAGGTAATAGTTCAGGATATTTTTCGGCTCAAAAAACTTTTCATTTCAAAATTGAAATATAACATATTGAAACATTTCTATACTTGATATAATTATGGAAAACATATAATAATGCTGTAAGTTACCGATAGATACCTAGGAAATACTATGTAAATGATCATATAATACTCTAAAATTTGCATTATTTAACGGCTCAATTAAAGGACGTTAAGTCGAAATAACGATATATTTTAACCCCAGATTTGTATTCACCATCCAAAATAATGCTTATAATGATGTTTTGAAGGAAGTCTATTTTTTGCGAAAATAAATAAAATTGCAGGTAATACTCCAGGGTATTTTTCAGCTGAAAAAATTTTTCATTTCGAACATGAAATACAACATGTTGAAACATTTCTATACTTGAAACAATCATGGAAAATATATAATAATGCTGTGAGTTACCGATGGATACCCAGCAAATACGATGTAAAAAATCATATAATCCTCTGAAATTGCATCATTTAAAAGCTCAATTAAAGGAAATACAATCTAAATAACAACATTTTACAACCCAAATTTGTATTCACCATGCAAAATAATGATAATAATAATGTTTTGAAAGAAATCTATTTTTCTGAAATATAACATGTTCAAACACTTCTATACATGAAATAATTGTGGAAAATATATATTAATGCTGAAAGTTACCGATAGATACCCAGGAAAGATGATGTAAAAGATTGTATAATACTCGAAAATTGCATCATTTAAAAGCTCAATTAAAGGAAATAAAATCTAAATAACAACATTTTAACCCCAGATTTGTATTCACCATGCAAAATAATGCTAATAATGAGGTTTTGAAGGAAATCTATTTTTCTGAGAAAATCACGCAAAAGTGCAGGATAATTTTCAGCTTAAAAAACTTTTCATTTCAAAACTGAAATATAACATATTGAAACATTTCTATACTTGATATAATTATGGAAAACATATAATAATGCTGTAAGTTACCGATAGATACTTAGGAAATACTATGTAAATGATCATATAATACTCTAAAATTTGCATTATTTAACGGCTCAATTAAAGGACATATATTCGAAATAACGACATTTTTACCCTATTTTTATTTACCATGGAAAATAATGCTAATAATGATGTTTTGAAGGAAATCTATTTTTTAAGGAAAACATCAAAAATTCCAAGTTCAGGGTATTTTTCAGTTAAAAAATTTTCATTTCAAAACTGAAATATAACAAATCCAGACACTTTTATATTTGAAATACTCATGAGAAATATATAATAATATTGGAAGTTACTGATAGATACCCAGGAAATACGATGCAAATGTTCATAAAATGTTTAAAATTGCATTATGTAACAGTTCAAAGGTCATAATTTTATAGTCGACGTAACGACATCGTGACTCCAAGATTTTTATTCACCATGAAAAATATTCTAATAATGAGGTTTTGAAAGAAATCTATTTCACTGACAAAAATCCGAAAAAGTGCACTCAATAATTAAGGGTATTTTTCAGTTTTGAAAGCTAATCTATATCTGACAAAAATACGAAAAAGTGTATTTTTCAGCTAAAAAAATTTTCATTTCAAAACTGAAACATCACATATTCAAAAACTTCTATACTTGAAATAATCGTAAAAATATATATATAACAGAACCCTCAGCTTCAGATGTATGTCCAGTAAATACAATGGATATGATCAGATAATATCTTAATATTGTCTTTATTAAACAGCAAATACAGAGGTCATAAAGAGAACCAAACGATATTCTAACCCCAGATTTGTGTATTCACCATGAAAATTTTTATTTTATAATGAGGTTTTGAAGAAAATCTATTTTTCTGAGAAAAATAGCAAAACTTTCTATTCAGGATATTTTTCAAATGAAGAAGCTTTTCATTTCAAAATTGAAATATAATGTATCTAAACACTTCTATACTTGAAATAAACATGGAAAGTATATAACAATGTACTCATGTACCGATAGATACCAAGTATATACGATGCAGTTGATCATATATTTGACCGATAGATACCAAGTATATACGATGCAATTGATCATATATTTGAAAACTGTCTTCGTTCAAGGGTATATCTAAAGGTCATAGAGACAACCAAACGATATTTTAACCACAGATTTGTATTCAGCATGAAAACCTTATCTTATAATGAGGTATTCATTGTATTTTCGGCTCTAAAAAACACTCTTATTTCAAAATTGAAACATAGTATTTTCAAATATTTCTATACTTGAAATAATCGTGGGAAATATATAGTAATGCCCTCATTCACCGATAGATACGTAGGAAATACAATGTAAATGATCAGATAACACTTTAATATTGCAGTCATTTAACAGCTGAATTAAAGGTCATATAATGAGGCTATGAAGGAAATCTATTTTCCTGAGAAAAATACCAAAAAATTGCAGGTAATAGTTCAGGGTATATTTTAACCCAAAATGTATCAAGATGCTCTCAGTTACCGATAGATACCCAGTAAATACGATGGAAATAATCTGATAATCATCTAAAATGCTTCTCGCGTAGCAGCTTAATTGAAGGTCATGATTTTTTTTTGACGTCATCGAATCCCAACACCACCCCGCCCCACGGGAAATAGGCAATAGTTGCAAGAAAATAACAATAATAAAAAAAAATGATACATATACATTCTTTTCTCTTACACTTGATCGCCGCTCCCTGCGTCAGCGAGCCAGCATCAGGAAACAGACGAAGAAAGGTTAAATCCGCATCCATACTCGAGCTGTCATGTGTAATGTTGATATCATAAATCAACATCATACACAGTTGCAAGATTGCCACCTTACTGACCTGCAAGCGTGGAAAGCTCTCTGGAGGCAGCATAGGGTTGGAAGGTCTCCCTCAACTCTCCCTCGCCTTCGCTTTCACTTGTACTCCATGGCTCTCCACTACAAAAAGAGTGCTGCTCCGAAAGCTCTGATAATTCGTCCACGTCCCTGGAATTATTCCAATAAGTGTGTGTTCCATCATAACAGATCAAGTATCATTCCTTAGTCACTAACATGCAAGTCACAAAAAAAGAAACCTTAAAACTTAAATCAATGCTGTTTGAACTGAGGGCAATGTTAGATTAGTCTTACAAATAATACTGTTCTGGATTCCATTTCTTTGTAGAATCCTTCGTACATCATGTCTCCCGGGGACAATGACCAGCGCATCACCCACATCATTTCATCCAGGTTGCTGTCTTACCTATGATGTTCTTGTAGTGCTCCTCTTCCAGTGATCCACGAAGTCATACTAGGGCAACACTCACCACTGAGCCCATGGCTAGCTTGCTCCGCTGCTGGTACTTCTTCCCATGAACTCATATGGCCCAACTTCACACAGAGAGTTATGAGGTCAATAGAGTCCCTCCTCAGAAAGGGAAGGTCCTCATCTCTTATACCGATAATCACACTTTCCACTAGCCTGGACTGCACCCTCTGTAGGCACACTTGGGTGAAAACGACCGGATCTTGAGAGTTCAAGATCAAAAAAGATGAGAGGAAGCACAATCAACCAGAGAGGCTTGGACAGACAGAGGAGAAAAGCAGTGGAAGCAGCCTACATTCTATTTGAGGACAATATCAACACAGCGGCGGGATGTGACAGGTGGGCAAGAGGAGCTGACCAATTAGGGAGCACTGTGCTACAGCGAGTGGGAAGCTCTGATATCAGCAGCATTGTGTACAACCCTATGTAAGACGTTTCGTCATATTCTCCTGAGGAGGACAATGATCGAAACATTGAGAAATGAACCCTGACTTGCAGCATGAGTCTCGCCTGGTAGATTAGTTTTAAAGAGACACATCACATGACCATCAATTCTGATACACGGACAGTGTAAGATGGTCAAAAGGGACCACCTCGTATAGCTACTCAGAAAGATCGCGAGGAAGGATGGGACACAGGTGCCTGGATCTTGGAATACAACACACCAAAGGAGAAGGAGACTAACCTATTGCCCACAGTGGCTGGGACATGAGCCTCAGGATTGGGGATGAGCATCGTGACTGGCTCAGTGGCGGCAGCACCCACAAGACGATGCCGACGGAAGAGCCAGTTCTCTTCCCAAGTATCTGAGTCAACCACCATGTCGCCAGGACCCACCTCACAACACTCGGTGTTAGAACACGAATCTGAAAATGGAGAGCAACGGGTATAAGACTGCCGTGGCTGGAATATGATCAAGAGTGTGTGTGTCTCTCTCTCAACTTTTTTCTGCTTTCACTGGAGGGGAGCTGAGAGTAAGTTGTGCATGAGGAGGGGGGCCGGGGTCGGGGGGGACATTAAATGCAGGTCCACGATGATCTTTGGGCTGGAAGAACATATTCTAAACAAAGAAAAAAAAAGAAAATATGGTGAATGGGACAAACTGAAAACGTGACCAGACGTAATGCAATGAATATTCGCAAATAACGACATAAAGGAAGACATGACATTGGGGAAAAAGGGCGCAAAGGGTAACATTTAACATGGACGTGTGTAGTCAAATCGAGTTGAGACAAGTCATACATAACGGCAAGGAGAGAGAAGGTCAAAGGAGCGTAGGTCAAGATGGAAAAAAAAACAAAAGAGGAAAGCCTACTTATGAGTACCTATTATGAAATTTGGCCAGAGTGGCAACAGGGCGTGTACGAAATGCTCACTACCCCATCTTGCTTGGGTTTTCATTCGCCTCGGGGAAGCATTATGAGATATCTTCCATGATCATTTCCAATATATATATGGGAGCGGGTGGCTGGAAATCCTCCCCCCTCTCTTTTTTTTTTTTTAATTTTCCAAAAGAAGGAACAGAGAAGAGGGCCAGGTGAGGATATTCCCTCAAAGGCCCGGTCCTTTGTTCTTTGCGCTACCTCGCTGACGCGGGAAATGGCGAATAGTATGAAAGGAAAGGAAAGGATATATATATATATATATATATATATATATATATATATATATATATATATATATATATATATATATATATATATGAAGTAACCTAAAATACTAGCCAAATCACACATACAATACCTCACTATCTTAACCCTAACACTCTTTTAAAGGTAAAATGAGTACATTAAGAGTATCTAGCACAAACTCCTACTGTTTAGTAAATAATCAACACTATACTACAATGAATCATTTCAGTCTCCTAAAAATCAATGCATTTCCGAAAGCCAGTAGATTGTAAAGGTGAAAGGGAGAGACCTACCATGTAAAATATCAGCACCAAGTTCTGGGAAGGATACCCTCCTGGAGGTGATGTGGGCTGGGTCAGGAAGGGCAACATTGATGGTGGACAAGAGGGGCTCCTCTGTCACCGAGTGATGCGTCACCTTCTTGTGGTGCCTCGTACCTCTCGGGTCGTCCAAAGAGCACCGGGAACCTTGCCAGGACCCGCCAGAGTCACTGATGTCATCATCGTACGTCCCCTCCAGGTCTTGATCATCGTCGGTCAGGTGATGGGTGGTGATCTCCTCGACATGCTCCTCTATCTGAGGGATCGGGATGGCACAGCTACTTAAGAGGTGGTTCCTGCTGCAGAAGTAGTGGCTAGCTAGAGGTTGAGCTTTAATTACTACGTCCTCAATCTAAGGGATTAGGATGGCACAGCTACTTAAAAGTTCTTTCTACTGCAAAAGTTGTGTGGCTAAAAAAAAATAAAATCGCTAGAGTGGAGCTTTAATCACTACGTCCTCAGAGTCCATCTGATGAGAGAATCAGAACATGCAATGACTTGATTCCCGACGTTTCCTGAGTCATTTTACTCAATTCATCAACCACTGCTGCACTGGCTATCTCATACACCTGATGAGATGGGTATGTACACCACAATGAAACATATAAGACAGGTTATCTGTGCATAAAAAAAAAAGATTATGACTTTCATTGCACTAGGAATTCGAGTAATCAATAATTTGGCTAACCTTAAACTGTAGTGGTGGACCGTCTGACACAGCACCAGCCCAGCAATCATCAGTCACAACACCTTGATCAGGGCTGACAGTTGGTGGCCTACAGTCAGAATGGAGTGGCGGGGTCAGTGATCTTTCTTCACTGCCTTCTGACCCAGCCTCACTGACCTCACCTCTCGTGTGTCGACCTCGCCGACTCTCTTTTGCACCACCTGTGACAGTACACGAAACAAATTATCTAATTTTTGTGGAAGATGAGACAGCATGGCCACTTGAACACCTTAATCCTAATCATTATCTCAAATTAGCTACTCTTTTAACCCTGTATGAACACGAATCCAGCCTACACCCTTCAGTCACCTTGCATAGACAATCAATACCACAACACAAGACATCATCTATTCGAAGCATCACATATAATACAATATATGACATTCATTCACCACTCTGTATAATCAACGCAAAAGCACCATACAAATTCAATGCTTCCAAAACACTAACTTGTACCTCTAAAAACAATTCATTCATTTCACTCTACACTACGTCTCAAGTGCCTGGCATTCCACTTCCTCAAAAGCAAAATTATAAACCACAAAAAAATTGCTCTCAAAATAATCACTGCCTGCCTAGACACCACAATAGCACTCAACACCTTTACAGTTAAACAAAGATCCCTCCCTATACATTTCCACCTCAGCATACTTGGCACTCCAATCTGAGAAACGGTACTAGACCCCTCCCACCCAATCCACTCTATAACTAACCACCAATCCCTACGTAGAAGAGTAACCTCTACTAACAGGTCAACCCCACTCCCAACGAATAATAACACTGACCAACACACAAACACACACACACACACACACACACACACACACACTCAAATGTTCTGACAAGCATTAAGAATAACCAACCACCAAGCTGAACCTTAAAGTTCAACCAACCAGACATACACTCCCATCAGAAACTGCTACTCCCGAGTCAAACATGAATCAAACTCTTTTCCTTATGCTCTAGATATCATCCATCCCTACACCACAACAAACACCATCTCAACACATCAAAAGACCCATCCTGTCCACAACGCAACTACCATAAAGAAGACATAAAGCACTTATTAAATGCACATAGACACATACACAACATCACAGCAGGTTTTGACCTGTGTTCCCAGCTGGAGGATGTGGCCATCTTCCTCAGTGCTCATGGAACTTTATATAGATAGAGAGGACTCCCGAATCAATACGTAATCAAATATCTATTACATTCATTATACTTAATCGCCGTATCCCGCGTCAGCGAGGCAGCGCAAGGAAACAGACGAAACAATGGCCCAAACCATCCATATACACATGTATATACATAAACGCCCACACACGCACATATACATACCTATACATTTCAACGTATACATACATATACATACACAGACATATACACATATACACATGTACATATTCATACTTGCTGCCTTCATCCATTCCCGTCGCCACCCCGCCACACATGAATAAGCATTCCCCTCCAGCGAGGTAGCACTAGGAAGACATATATATATATATATATATATATATATATATATATATATATATATATATATATATATATACTTGTGTTATGACCCAAAATGAATAATCTCTGACCTGACATGCCACTGTCTGTGTCTGTGCTTGTGACATCATGGCTGACTTCAATAGTCACCTCATCTGGTCGTCCTCCCTCACATGATTCTAATACCTGGAAAGTGACAAGATAGCACTGATTACTCTACAATCACGAACATCATCAACACAAAAAAAAATTAATCTATAAACATTTCTAAAAACCAGACCAACACAAATGAATCTGCTGTGAGTTAAAAGCATATTATTGGTTCTTAATTTCAGAAGCTTCCTTTCAAGACGACACATAACGACAAAAGTGATTGTTAGGATATGTATTTTGTAATTCTCTCGTCTGTATGTTAATGTTAAGTGTACAATAAAATTTGTAGATCTATGAATTACATGTTAGAGTTAAGTTGTCTAAAATGGGTAAGTGTACTGCCAGATCAAGGGTGAGGGGGTAGTTCAAGTCCAGACACAAGGGTCCTTTGCGATGATCAGTATTTTAGCACAAGGGTCATTTTGCTGACGCTGGTTTATTTCAATACATGGTTAGAGACCAGAGGGGGGGAGGAGGGGAGGACCAGTACAGATATCCATCTGTCACTCAGCATCAGTAAGTACCGGGATCCTTGTAGAATGATGGGGTCCATGTTCCCAGCAATCTCTAGATAACAGTGAAATGTCACTGGATGGGCAACTTGACAACCATGTTATAAGGGGGTCTTGTATAAGATCAAACATAGACGGTCATAAATGTGCAAAGTCTCATTCCAATACCACCACTGGTTCTGAAGTTCTGGAGGCGAATCATACCATGTTCCCTACTGCGACACTGACCTTTAAGGAGAAAAAAAAAACCCAGGTGGCAAAACATCGTCCAGTAATAGCTGAGGTTTCTGCAGTATCAATCTAAACTTTCCACTGGTTCAAGAGATATCTAGTGGAAAAAAAAAAAAGAAGTATGACTCTACTCTCAACGAATACAACCCTGACAAAACACACACACACACACACACACACTCAAATGTTCTGACAAGCACGAATAACAACAACCAATCCCCAAGTTGAATCTTAAAACTTCAACCAACCAGACATACACTCCCAACACCTTGAAAGTACGGCAATTGAGGGTGGGCCAAGCAAGACATCGATTTGTGTTGAGTACCATTTGCGCAGATTATCCTTCTAGTCACCTCCACCTTTCAAAAAGTTATAAAGCAGACATAAAAGCTACCATGTCCCTTGTTGCGACTTTGACCTTGATGGTACGACCCAAATTCCTACTAACTAGAATTGGTGTGAACTATCGTTCCATTGCCTTCGCTGGTTTCTAAGATGTGGAGGGAAGAACTATCGTTCTATTGCCTTCGCTGGTTTCTAAGATATGGAGGAAAAAGAGTGTGGCGGACGCATTAACTAAATGATTACCGAAGGCGCAGCGCCTTCTATGGTGCAACCAATATGATATCTTTTTTTTTCAAATCAGACGTAACAACATACTCCGATAATTTTCAACTCATCTCCTAGACAGTCCAACAGTCAAGCTTATTCAGTAAGACTTCGTACTGCTCTTCATCAACACCAACAGAGCACCGGTAACTCAACGTAATCACAGTCACCCATATTGGCAACAATTCCCCACCTTAATTCCAAAAGGTACATCTAGTGTGCGTGTTGGGTAATAATTCGGATAATTTTGTATCTAAATGAGAACATTCAGACACTGCCACAGGGGAAACACTAATAATGAGCAATATATACACAAGTGCTTTATCAACCTGAGATTACAATTCTGTATGTTATACCGCAGACAGTATTGAATATTCAAACTGCCTGCATGGGGAAGCATTTTGGAAGAAAAAACATACTGGTTTGTGTTTCATGCACTGCCTAGCTTCAACTCAACCATATGAAAGTGATAGTTTAGAGGTTACGAGGAGTTTGGTGAAAATACACATATAATGTGAGCTACTATCTAACAACCAGAGTGTACGATGACGCATTATTCTAAGAGGTATCTGTGTATTGGCTATTGTTATTGTTCACGAGTCACCACTAGCCAGCCTGGGGTCGGACCAGCATGGGTTCGAATCTTGGGCGTGGCAGTCGGCATATACCCAACCCAGGTGCTCATCCTCCCTTCGAGTCAGGTCAATAAA
Organism: Panulirus ornatus; assembly: GCF_036320965.1. NCBI lineage: Eukaryota > Metazoa > Arthropoda > Malacostraca > Decapoda > Palinuridae > Panulirus > Panulirus ornatus. The sequence continues at coordinate 29,712,601 of NC_092224.1, read as the reverse complement.
TGGGTACCTGCATCAGGCTCAGATGTGTGTGTGTGTGTTCATACATAGGAGTAAAGAACAGAGGACTGGGCCCTCGAGGGAATATCCTCACCTGGCCCCCTTCTCTGTTCCTTCTTTTGGAAAATGAAAAAAGAAAACGAGAGGGGGAGGATTTCTAGCCACCCGCTCCATATATATATATATATATATATATATATATATATATATATATATATATATATATATATATATATACTTACTGATGGTGTGACCCCACTTCTGTACGGTACTCAAAAGTAATTCATGTTCACTTACCTGGTTAGCAACCTATATTTCTCATGTGACAATTACCAAAATACCATCACAACCCACTACTCTCGTGAAATGTTTTCAGACAATATCCTTTCTTGTTAAGCAATTCACGTTACACCATTTTACAGCACGTCACAACTAACATCAGCAGGTGGCTACTGATCACTGTGTACATAATCACGCGTTTGGCTCTGGCCTAAAATAATCTGTAATCACATTGTCCAGTGTGTTGCAGGTTGAGCCAATGTTCGGTAGGTCCATTTTGTAAGATGAGGCACAAAGATGAGCCAGTAAGGTTTAAACACCGCCTGTAAATAAGTTATAAAATATATACTGGGACCTCCGTTTTAACGGTGAAAATTCTCACTATCACCTGAATCACATGTTCTTTCTTGTTAACTGATAAAAGTATATAGGCTCTTTTCTTCTTTAGTGATGAACTATGTACACAGTTAGTACGTTTCCCAGTATATTAAGAGCGTGGACACAGAGAAGGTGGGGAGTACCTCGACGGTGTTGATGTCGGTAGACGTTCGAACCTCCCCTCCCTGCTGCCGACTGGACACTGGCAGCCAGATGCCAATGCAGCAAAAATTCCAACTCCCGCTCAGCACAGAACAGGACAAGGACACTTAACAGCATAACGGCAATGACAAGACAAATGCGTAAGATGAAATCAAATTACAGATGAATAATAAATTTTATAATAACGCAAAAAAAAAGGCAAATTAACTTAAAACGACGGATCCTCGACATCCCAGAAATGGGCTGTGCTCCCTCGTACTATGAATCCACCACACTTGGTGGGTTTCACGCTTCCCTGGCAAGCGTCATGGCTCTTGTGTCCAGACATCCCAGAGGTCATAAAAGCGGATCACCTAAGGGATCTGTTCCCTTTAACCTGATAAATTAGACGGCTTAGGTCCTCTAATAACACACCTTCTAAGAACTCTTTTCATCTCTTCTGGCAACGATCGAATTAAGAGCCGTGAATTTCCCGAACTGAAGGAGATTTGTAAGTTTTGAGAAAAGAATTTTGACAAGAACGTTCAAGTCATAGCTGGATGAGTTTTTTTGGTTATGTCTTTATAACGATTCGTTACGTGTTGACGACGGTTGTAGCAGCGCAACGGTTACGTAACGAGCCACTGGTACCATATCCTAGCACCGGCACTATACATAGAACTCCCGGAACCGGCACTGAACACAAAACCGGTACAGTAGCTAATAAAAACCAGAACCACAACTAACAACCAATACCATACCATACCTAGGACCATACCTAGGAAGAGAAACAACAACCTACCCATCACATGCATCGTTCACAACACTGTTCGCTCGGCCTCCGATGCAGTGTGGTTCATTGCCGGATTGATGATGATAATGCTACTGCCACTTTAATTTTGTTTTCTTGATCACTTTGAGAGCCGGAAAACAACACCTTCTTTACTACGCCTCCCAAACAGAGAAGCAACGTTAACAACACGACCTATGGCAATGTTGCGGTGCTCAACACCAATGCCAACATTGCTATATGTTGGTTAACCTCACCCACGACAGTAGGAGATCCGTCGGTAAACTTTCGCGACGCCCGAAATCAAATTGTGGAATGTAACTGACTGTTTGGCATTGGTTATGTGGAGAATACTGCTATGCATAATACAATAAGACCCTCGGAGTGTGATTTGTATTATTCTTAACCCTGGGTAAAAGTAACTCACCACTGGGCAGGGATATGAAGAAAAGGGAATATGTGGGTTTGTACAGCGAAAAAAGTAAGGTAAAACATGTTCGTTCGCTCATCAACAGAACCTAGGACAACCTTTAACTTTTCCTGGCACGTGAGAACGAACTAAGCGCATTATTTCGAAATACTGGTGTAAGGCAATTAAAATGGCGGTAGTTCGAAGTGTGTCCACTTAATGGGATTGCAGGGAGAGCGCAACTAGCGAAAGACGATGACACTAAGTCCCATGTACTGTGTTGGATTAGTGTTGATGTGTTACAGTCATGATGCGTTGTCACGTGAGTCATAATTACCTTTTGTATTCCTCTGCAGCTCATTACCATACATATGTAGTGTTACTGACATTTCTGTGGCCTCAAGTAACGCTTAGGCACCATGATACAGAGCCAGATGTCTTATGGCAAATACGTATAATATTACACGCCCATGGTAACGAAGAAAAACTACACATCATGAGTTTCATTCGTCCCCATTTGTTGAAGAACTTAAATCTTCCATTGCATTACCTATTGCCACTCTCCTGAATTCTGAAATTAAGTCCGCACTTTTTCCGTACCTTCCAATATATTTCATGGGGAAAATAGTTCCCGGTCGTAAAACAGAAGTCAATGGCGGTGGTGATAATGACGGAAGCCTAGGCGTTATGATAAAATATAGGGCGCATCCGACAAGAAAAATCTTGTTGTGGACAGTGTCGTCCTACATTTTTCTGTTGTTGTTGTTGTTGTTGTTGTTGGGTTGTGTAACCCAAGACACGAATTGTCGTTGGTCACTGTACACCCACTCAGGGAATGCTCTTGACAGTGAAGATGGAAATGGATCAACGCCCGAAACATTTTTTTGGGTTATTCACGACTCACTGCAAAGCCAATTTTCTATCGTGTGCGTGTGTGTGTGTGTGTGTGTGTGTGTGTAATTCAACATTAAGAAATAAACGATCTACCACCTTGAGTTATGAGGAATTAACCACATGAATCTGACGACCTAACTTGAGTACGACGACTTTATACCCTTTGGGCTATGACGACAACCTTTGAACATGACGACTCGAATTAGGACGCCATTTAGTAAACATGCGAGTGTCCAAGACAATCGCATGTTTGCCAAACGGCGTCCTAGCTTCGTCTCTTCGTTGTATATCAACTGACTGTTATATTTCTCTCTTTTGTTCTCCCTTGACGATGTGATTATTACATGAAAGTGCACTTGGGAACTTACCGTGTTTCATTTTCCCCGTGGACTCTTAGGAATATATATATATATATATATATATATATATATATATATATATATATATATATATATATATATATATATATATATGATCATCAGAAAACACAACAGACGTGTTTCGTCCTTCCCTCCCGAGAAATCTGAATACAGACTGTTTTTCTGGGGGAAAAACGACTATCATACTCAGAAACTTGGCTCTGAAAGGGGGCGTTTAGAAAACGGAGGTCAGCCTATAAAGTCAGTCAGTATGAGGAGCAGACATTACCTTGTTGAGGATGGCGGTGGCCAGGATATCCTCGTATGTATGGGAGTTGAAGTCCTCAACGGGCGTCTCTGGCGAGACGGCCGGGTCATACCCCTCCGTCTGGTGGGGAAAGGAAACATCAGTCACGGTGCCACACCCTGCGTGTAACGCATTAGAAAAACAACGCCATCTACTAACTGCAAGGCACATTATGCATACCACCGTCCACTGGGTGAGATACTTACGTACATATTTTGTGTACAGCATTGTCTGTCGATCTATCACCGTATGACACGCGTGACATAGCTGTATAGCAGGTGCTTCAAACATAAACAGCTTCACATACAACAACAGTGTGACCCATGGGACGAATGACATAGAGACTATCTACAGGCTTTACCTGACCACAGCGGCTTCGTCTGGTACCTAGCTATGGAGGTTGAGGGGCCTCGGAGACAGATGCAATGTGAGAAATATGAAGAGACAGTACCTGGCTGGAGAGGATCACGAGGAGACAGTACATGGCCGGAAAGATTCATGAGGAGACAGTACCTGGCTGAGAAGGACCATGAGGACAGAACCTGGCTGGGGAGGACACAGTACCTGGCTGGAGATGATCATTGAAGACACAGTACCTACCTGGCTAGGGAGGATCATTGCGTCCTTGATAGCTCTGGTGACGTGCTGGGAGAGCTGGGCGTGGCGGGTGGTGGGAAGGTCCTCAGGTGGCAGCGGCCGATCTGACGGGGGCACGGCAACGGCTGGGTTAGTGGTGCTCTACACTACTGCTGCTGGAGGAGGGGGGGCAGCTGTGGTTGTGGTGGTGTGGTGTGATGTGATGCGGTGCTGTGGTTGTGGTGGTGCGGTGGTGTTCTGTGGCTGTGGTGACGTGGTTGTGGTGTATTCCTGTGGCGCTGCGGCTGTGGTGATTTGGTGCTGGTGATGATGTAACGAAGAGGCTGTGCTGTTGTGGTGCTGGTATTGAGGCTGTGGTGGTGTTGGTGTGGTGCTGTGGCTGAGGTGGAGTGATGCTGGTGCTGTGAGGGTGTGGTCCTGATGCTGTGATTGTGTAGATGTGGTGCTGATCCTGGGGCTTTGACGGTGTGGTGCTGTGGTGGGTTGATGCTGGTGCTGTGTTGTAATGCTGTGACCATGCTGGTGCTAGTGCTGTAGCTGCGCTTGTGTTCGTGTTGTGCTGGTGCTGTGGTCGTGTGTGTGTGTGGTACTCATGCTGTGTGTTGTGCTGCTGTGGCTATGACTTCGGTGGTTATGGTACTGTTACTGTAGTGGTGTGCTGCTGTGGTGCCGTGATGGGGTGGTGCTGTGGCTGTGGTGCTACGGACGTTATGGTGTGGTGCTGGTGAGTGTGCTGTGGTACCGTGGTTGTGATGGTGTATGCAGTGGTGGTGCTGTGATGCTGTGATGCGGGGCCTCTTGTATACAGTGGGCGGGGGAGGTTGGTTTCACCAGCGTAGCGTCAGTGGCAGTGGGTGTCGTTATTGTATTACAGTGACTGTACCTACTGTATTGTGTTTATGGTGATTCATCAACTGTGTATTGTATCATCTTGTCGTGGTGGGAGTCGGGTGATGTATTATCGAGATGGCTATCAAAGCAGTATCATAAATGCCGCTGTCACCTTTTTTATATACGTTATCATTACTGTATCCTAGTATGACTGTCATCAATACATTACAATGGAGAGACAGCTACTCAATCTTGTATCAACAGTGATGCTGGTAACTATAGCTAACAATAAAGATAGTAGTACATGGTCTTATATATATATATATATATATATATATATATATATATATATATATATATATATATATATATATATATGCTAGTTACATCTGTATTATAATAACTACGGGCCAGGTTACCTACAAAAGCAGTTATATCTACCAAGACAACAATCACACATTGTCAGTTACTCTACGAAATAAAACGTAACTATATCTACTGTTATCTACGCTACGTCTACTAGTCTAGGGGGAAACAAAAATACACAAAAAGGATCCTCCGAGGTAATACAGGATATACTGGTACACATGGGAATATACTCAGTTACATCATGATATGCCAATCTACGGGTGTTTCTGTATATCTTCATGTACCTGAAGATCGCTGGAATGTCTGGGTTATACCTCGTTATACTAAGATATATCTTATTCTACTTCATCCGACTGGTCACACCTCACTAAAACTGGCTATATCTACCTTATACCCCATATCAACTATAGCTCGTTCTATTTTGATATATCTGACTTCTCCTTGCAATATTTGGTTATACCCGACCACACCACCAGAGTAGTCTGCCTTCACTCACGTATACAAACTCGCCTGTATCTTAAATGTATATAGTTATACCTCACTATATCTAGCCATTCAGAAATAGCACTCCAGTACTGCGCAACAGCACTAGTATGCTTGGAAGGTCTGGCTAAACTTCACTATACAACCTAGCTATAGAAACGTAGGAGAGTATGGATGGATACACACTGCTAGGTATGTCTTGCTATACCAGGTTTCCCCGGTCATAATATATCGCTAAAATATATCGCTTTGTCGCGCTATGTCATAAAAGTGGCACACCTGGCGCCTCTCCCACACCTGGCATGGTCGCTCCAACACACGCACACACACATACACATACACACACCTGCTGAAACCACTACCACATCTGCAACGCTGCTCCCACTCCCTCGTCCATGACAACCTCCTCATCATCTGACTTACTCATGACCTCTTGGGGTGAAAATTAAACTGGGAATTAACACTTTCACTATCTGTAGAACTAAGGTATGAGGTGTTATTAAGGACAGTGTGTCGAATGTGAGGCTAGACGACCTCATAAATCTAGGAGGTAATGGGTATAGCGACTTCGCTTCCTCACACTCCTCATCTATCTTGCATACTGTCATCCTCAGTCCTCACACTCATCTTTCCCACCCTCATCATCATGAGTGTCTCATCCAGATACTCATAATCCCCTACACTTATCGCATGTCATCATCCGCCAAAACGATTATTCTAAAAACTCACTATTCCGATACTCTTCACCATTCTCATACACATCATCACCAGTCATTATCATCTTTAACCATCTTCTTCACATTCATCCACCATACTCATTACCATCCTCATCACCCGTCTCCTCCCCACGACCCTCATACTCATCACTCAATTCACACTAGACTTCTCAAACTCATCACCATCCTCATACATCTCCCACTCATCATCATGTATTACTCTGCCTTTATCATTATCACCATTCTTATACTGATCCTCCCTTACGTGTTTCTTGGTCTGTGTGTTCCACCCAACCCTGACTCGTTCCCTCATTCCTCTTCCATACCCTGCTGTCTTCTTTTCCGTCTTAGTCTTACGAATGTCTCCCCTTTCCATCTACTATTCTATTCACTTAACATGTCCCTTTCTCTATCTACACTTCCAGATTCTGACGTGCCTTAACTGGCTCGTATAATCATCCAGACTGTCTATTGTATCATTCTCATCTACCCTTCCAGCAGTCTCCTACCCATTCCAGATCCCCCGCACTTACTGAGGATGGACATCTGCAGGGAGTAGGAGAGTCGGGCGAGGGCTTGGCTGAGGCCGGCGTGGTGTCTGCTGAACAGGTCCCTCTCTGCAACATGCAACACCAACATGCACATGAACATCAACATGCACGTCAAGAACGGCATGCACGAGAGCACCAGCATGCACACCAGCGTCAATGCCGACACCAACGTCAGCACGAACGTGCATATCAACATTAACGTGCACATCAATATGACTCCCCGCAGCCAAGATCCAGGGGAGGATAAGTACGGGTCGTCTGTAAGGGCAACAGGATGACAACATCCTAGGATATCTTGGCGAGGCTACGCGCCATTACAACCGAATCAAAAGAGTACATATTAAAATATACACTGCAGGGTGATAACTGTGTGCTTTTAATAGAACCCAAGCATGCAGAGCTATGGTAATCACTATAATCACAGTCGTCACTGCTTACATGGATAGGGTGAACAGTGACGACACTGAAGGTATAATAATCACATTCAATTTGGTTCATATCTACCAACAGTGACGGAAGTGTCCAACCTGTGGGTAGAACTGGTGCAGAGCGTAATGATAATACGAAGACTATTTAGGAGCATTTGGACAATTACGTATAATAACGAAACTGGATACGACATTCAGCACAAACCTAACATTGACGAAGGTATGAGAGCGGACGCGCGTGCGTACACACTAAGCAAACGTCGTGTACAAAAAAGGCCTCCGCACTGCGTGACGTCACTTATAAACAAACATGGGGGTTGGTTGAAGTATGAGTTTGGTGTTTCGTTAACAGCGAACCCGATTCGATTTCCTGTCTTCTTACTCAGTTCTCATAACATTATCTATATATATATATATATATATATATATATATATATATATATATATATATATATATATATATATACACACATTATAAAGGCCTTAAAATGTATAGTCTTTTATTCTTGATGAATCGGTTGGAGAAACTGAATGTGTATAGTGAGACAGGAATACATGAATAAGTAAAGAAAACCATAAACATATGATGATGTAGCGAGTCAAGATGTACTGAGAGGGTCCCCCCCCCTCCCCCAACACACACACACACACACACACACACACACACAGAAGGCGCTGTGAAATGAGATGCTGTTCAGCACACGACAGTACACTGATGTGCTGCTCTGTGGAACTTTGGCCAGAGAGAGAGAGAGAGAGAGAGAGAGAGAGAGAGAGAGAGAGAGAGAGAGAGAGAGAGAGAGAGAGAGAGAGAGAGAGAGAGAGAGTAAATAAGACACCCCCTGGACGAACATGAGGGAAGAGAAAGAGGAAGAGAGAAGAGAATGGCGACGATGACAAGAGGACAAGGAGGAGCCATGCCACGCGGCGGTGGACAATCTACAGTCGATGTTCCCGACGGTCTCCAGTACTGGCAGCAGCCTTACCTGCCGTGCGCACTTCTCTCAGGCTGGCCTCTCACTAGCTAGACCCGCGTGTGTACATCTCCCTCACTCTCCCTACCGCCCGTGTCCGCCTCTCTCTCTCTCTCTCTCTCTCTCTCTCTCTCTCTCTCTCTCTCTCTCTCTCTCTCTCCTTGCCCACCAGGAGCGCCCCCTAGTTGAAGGGAATTATAGATGGGTGTTGACAGGAGGCCATGTTGGGGGGAGAGGGATGGGGGTGCGAAGGGAGGGAGGGAGGGGAGAAAAAAATGTAAATAGCCACCGCACTGAGGATGAAAAGAAGGGGGGGAGGGAGAGTGGAGGGAAAGGAGTGGGGGACGGAGGGAGGGAAAGGAGTGGAGGACGGAGGGAGGGAAAGGAGTGGAGGACGGAGGGAGGGAAAGGAGTTGGGGATGGAGGGAAAAAAGGGCAGAGAGTGGAAGGAGTGGGGATGAAGAAATGGAGGGAGGGAGGGGAAGGGATGGAGATGGAGAAATGGAGGGAGGGGAAGGAGGAGGACGGTGCAGCAGGTGGGTGAGGGATGAGAGAGGAGGAGGAGGAATGGAGGGGGAAGGGGGGCGAGGGAGGTAAATATACAAGACCTACAGGTCCCAAGGGGCTGAGGGCGGAGGGGTGGAGGAGGTGGAATGCTGGGAGGGGCGAGGAGGGGCTGAGGGCGGAGGTTGGAATGCTGGGAGGGGCGAGGAGGCCGGAAGAAGAGGAGGAGGAGGAGGAGATCTTCCTGAGGAGGGGAAGGATCAGTGCTGGGAGGAGGAGGGGAGGAGAAAGGAGAGATGCCAGGGAGAGGAAGGTGAGAAGGAAGAGAGGGTGCCGGGAGAGATGGAAGGGAGAGGTGAAGGAAGGGGGTGAGAGGAAGGGGAAAAGGTGGATTAGGTGGCGAAGAAGCAGGAGGAACTGAGGGAGAAGGTACAGGGAAGGAGGAAGGGACAGACAGGGGGAGGAGGAAGAGGAGGAGGAGGGGGAGGAGGAGGAAGAGGAGGAGGAGGAGGAGGAGGAGGAGGAGGAGGAGGAGGAGGAGGAGGATGGTAAGGAAGAGAATATGGAGAACAGGAGAAAAGGGAGAGAGGACAGAGGAGGAGAGGAGGTAGAGGAAGTAGAGGTATAAAGGTGAAGGAACAGAAAGAAGGAAGGAAGGAAGGAAGGAAGGAAGGAAAGAAGGAAGGAAAGGAAGGGAGGCTTGAGAGCAAGATGGCAGCACTAGACACGACCCTCCCTAGGGGAGGGAAACTACAAAGAAGAAAATGTTTATGATACGAGAGAGAGAGAGAGAGAGAGAGAGAGAGAGAGAGAGAGAGAGAGAGAGAGAGAGAGAGAGAGAGAGAGAGAGAGAGAGAGAGAGTATGTAGGATGGTAACAAGACCGACCAAAAGGAGGAGCGGCGACCGTGGCAGAGGCGTCAGGAGGGTCAGGAGAGGCGGGTGAGGAGGAGCAGGAGAGGGGGAGAGGCGCCAAGGGAGAGGATGTGTCAGAGACGGAGGGGCAGGATGTGAGAGTAAGAGCGCAAGTCTGTCGGAAGGGATGTGGCTGAGGGGCTGGGTGATGGGGTGGGAGGGCATCATTACCAGGGGGAGGGGAAGAGATTGGGGAAGGGGTAAGGAGGGTAACAATGTACAAAGAAGGGGGGGGGGGAGATGTAGAGGGTGTAGGTAGGGGGTGTAGTGAGGAGGAAGGTGTAGTAAGGGGCAGGTGTAGGGAGGGGGAAGGTGTAGGGAGGGAGGCAGGTGTAGGAAGGGTTCAGGCAGGTGTAGGGACGTGAGGGCAGGTGTAATGAGTGGTCAGGCAGGTGTAGGGAGGGAGAAGGTGTAGGGAGGGTTCAGGCAGGTGTAAGGAGTGGTCAGACAGGTGTAGAGAGGGGTCAGGCAGGTGTAGTGAGGGGGTAGGTATAGGAAGGGGTGAGGCAGGTGTAGAGAGGAGGGGGAAAGAAAGATGTCTCACGAGAACACACAATAATGACTGGGGGTAAAGAAAAAAAACACGTTCCCAGGGGAAGCGTCATTCCAGCACCACACCCACGCTGAAGACACCTTCCTGCCGCGCCCCATGCTGGGGGAGCGGGTCCTGCCGCGGGACGCACAATACTATGGAGGGAAGGACGAGCAAGGTCAGAGGCGGGCCACGCACTCTCGGACGTCCAGCCAGCCAGCCAGCCTCGCCACCAGAACGCTAACACCTACGAGAACAGAACCCCACGACCTCCCCTTTCCTACATGCCTCAGATATCTGTGAATGATTCCAACAGAATGCGATGACCAATGAGGTGAGCGCCGTGTCACACACACACACACACACACACACACACATACACACATACACACCCACATACACACCCAACCACACACCCACACACACACCCAACCACACACACACACACACACACACCCAACCACACACACACACACCCAACCACACACACACACCCAACCACACACACACACACACACACACTCAACCACACACACACACACACACACACACACACACACACACACACACACCTTTAAGACTACAGTCCCGTGTAGATGATCATCTGGTGTGGGATGACGTCCACGAGGAAGGTGGTATTAAAGTGGCAGCAGCCAGCGTGTGGCCCGCCATTAACACCAACCTCCCCCATCCCCACCCAATCCCATTGAGGTCAAGGCATTCATCCTTGCCGTCATTCACAACTCTCTCAGCGGTGGGATGGCGAGGTCACATTAGTCGTCAGGTTCTATGAAGTGTTGGAGGTCGTTCATACATTCTACAAATGGTAGGGAGATCAGGGAGGTAGGTCAGGGAGGGAGGTCAGGGAGGGAGATCAGGGAGGGAGATCAGGGAGGGAGGTCAGGGAGGGAGGTCAGGGAGGAGGTCAAGGAGGTAGGTCAGGGAGGGAGGTCAGGGAGGGAGGTCAGGGAGGAGATCAGGTAGGGAGGTCAGGGAGGTAGGTCAGGGAGGGAGATCAGGAAGGGAGGTCAGGGAGGGAAGTTAGTGAGGGAGGTCAGGGAGGGAGATCAGGGAGGTAGGTCAGGGAGGGAGGTCAGGGAGGGAGGTCAAGAAGGGTGGTCAGGGAGGGAGATCAGGGAGGGAGGTCAGGGAGGAGATCAGGGAGGGGATCAGGGAGGGAGACCAGGGAGGGAGGTCAGGGAGGAGGTAAAGGCATTGTGTTGGGATCGCTTGTATAGCCTCAGGCAGCGCGTTGATGACTTTAGTCTCAAATGACACGAACCATCACACGGAGATCTCGCTCGCTCCCGCGCAGCCTTCCACTCCCACCCAGGTAACCGAGACGTCTGTACTGCAACGACGGACGAAGCACAGAACAACAGTGAGTGTGTACAGTGTGTGTGTGTGTGTGTGTGTGTGTGTGTGTGTGTGTGTGTGTGTGTGTGTGCGTGTGTGTGTGTGTGTGTGTGTGTGTGTGTGTGTGTGTGTGGACAAAATGCTCATGTCGTGAGATGGATGGTTCCAACTGTATAAAATGAGATGGATGGTTCCATGTGTATAAAATGAGATGGATGGTTCCATGTGAAGAAAATGAGATGGATGGTTCCATGTGGAGAAAAATGAGATGGATGGTTCCACGTGAAGAAAATGAGATGGATGGTTCCATATTCACTATTGCCTTAACGATGGGTTATCATGACTGCTGCTCCCCTTCAAAGCTGTCAACAAAACCACTGCCCATCATAAACACGATTCGATTGTCAGATCAAAACTCAAAAAACATTTTCAAACTAAATGATTCTATCTCTCATGGTCTTTTTTTTCATTACAAAAGTATCAATTTACATACATAAACCTCATCAACTCTACAGAAGTATATATGTACAATTATAATTAACTGTAAATTGTAAATGATAATCAACAAAAGATTTTGTCTAAGAGGAAGAAAAAGTGATATAAACTTTACAAAATGATTCTTATCTACTGAAAAGTGTACAGGACCTCAGCTGGAGCTTCTGGTTACAGAAACTTCATTACCATTCTCAGACAGACGTTTCAGGCCTGACTATATGATTATACAAAGTTCAGATTCAATTACATTACTGCCATTAAATCAAATTACACTACTGCAGACGTGTGTCTGAACCCTGTAGAGTACGAGTGTAATTTTCTCTATTTTTTTTAATCTGGAGGACGTTCATGCGGGAGGTCCACAGCGCACGCTCAGGAGAAGAGAAGAGCTGAGAAGCTACTTGAGCAGGTACAGTCACAGCAGCAACAGGCACAAGCAGGGACAAAAAAAAAGCAGGTGCAGCAGAAATAAAGCCATACGAAGGCAAGCACATTAAAAGAAATCAAAGCAAACCAGCACAGAGAAAAAAAAGCGGAAGCAGAGAGGGGAGAAAAAAAGGAAGCAGCTGCAGCAGCAGGGCACAAGTACCTCCTGCTCACCGTGGCAGAAGCAGTAATAGTAAATTAGTAAGTCCCACTTGCTCTGCTCCGAGATCCTGCTCAGGTCCAGAGGGGTTGCTTGTGTGAGGGCGAGAGGCAGAGAGGGAAGGGTCAGTCAACACAGCATGTAACATGTTAGTATGATCATAATGTATACACCAAAGGTCCGAACACTCTCGAACCGGGTCTGAAGCTTCATACCTGGTTCTCTAAAGACTATGAAACCTTGTTACTTAATGCTAGGAATGAGTCTAAACCTTCATACATGGTTCTCTAAAGACTATGAAACCTTGTTACTTAATGGTAAGAATGAGTCTAAACCTTCATACATGGTTCTCTAAAGACTATGAAACCTTGTTACTTGATGCTAGGAATGAGTCTAAACCTTCATACATGGCTCTCTAAAGACTATGAAACCTTGGTACTTGATGCTAGGAATGAGTCTAAACCTTCATACATGGCTCTCTTATATACTCCGAACCTTCCTACATGGTACCAATAAAGGAGTTAAACCTTCATATACGGCCATTCAAAATACCTTAAAGCTCCCTAAAGGCATTGCTGAAAGGCTACAAGACCCTCTGAATCAACCTGAACCTTTATGTTGGCCATCTTGAAAGGTGAAAAGCCATTTGAAAGGCTCTGTGCCATTCTGTCGAACCTTCTCAAAGGATTTGAAATACCCCATCAAGCCATCTCATAGGACCTGAACTTTTCCATTAAACCATCCCAGATTATCTGAACTTTCCTACCTTATAAAGGATCTAAACTCTCCTACAGAACCGGCTGAGCATCCCAATCTGGCCTTCTCAAGCGATCTGAACCTTTTACACCAAGGGCTTTGAAAGGAATCAAAACTTCCTTCTAGAACTTCTAAAAGGATCTGAATCTTCCAACTAGGGTTTTACGTAAAGATGTTGAGCATCCCTGCCCGACATTTAAGATGGATTCGACTCATATATGGTGACCTGTGAAAGAGTCGACTCAATCCTATTTCGATCTGTTGTACTATGTGAATCTTTCTCCCTGGCCTCTTAACATCTGAAGTTATCTGTACCTTCCTACCAGACATTTTGAAAGAGGCTTGAACCTTCCTTCCTTCTTCAACCCTCTTTGTCAGAACAAATGAAAGGAACTGAACCTTCTTGACGGGTTTTCTAAAAGGATCTGATTTTTACTAATTGGTATTCTGACCCGATCTAAACTTTCAAGCTTTTTTGAAACAAAAAAATGTGATCCTAGAATAGACACCTGGAAAGGTTCGAAACCTTCAATCTGGGCACTTTGACAGAATCTGAACCTGCTTATCAAGCGCTCTAAAAGGATCTTAACCTTCCAATTAAACTTTCTGAAGGGAACTGAACCTTCTAAAAAGATGTGAAGCCAATTTGTGAGGCCTCTTACGAGATAGGATATTTCCCACTGAACTGTCAAAGAAAGATTCTAAACTTCACTGCCGTGCCCTCCAAACTTTAAAAGAATTTAATCCTTTACAACTGTTCCACTGATAAGGTTTGAACATCCCACCCAGGCCACATGAAACTGTCTTAATGATACCAGACACTGAAAGACCATAAACCCTCTTAGCCTCCACAACACGTTCTCAGAAAGAATCTAAACCTTTATACCTGGCCCTACAAAAGGAACGGAATCTTCCAAATGGAGACTGAAAGGAACCGGACTTTCATGTCAGTCCTTCAAGATATGAACCATCAGAAAAGGGTTTTTAAAAAGGATCTAAGCCTTCATATGAAACGTGATCTGAATCCTCATAAAGGGTTTCCACAAAAGGACCTAAATCTTTTCTGGCTTCCTTATATCATATGAACTTCCTCACTGGGTTCTTCGAAATCATTTGAGCAACTATACCGGGCCTTCAGAAAGTATTTGATCTCTCGCGTTGGAACACTCAAAAATACCTGAACCTTTTACTGAGCCCTTTGAAAGAACGTGAGCCTTCATATGAGGACTTCTGAATTGATGTATACCCTCTTAATAGGCTCTGAATAGTTCTCAAGTTACTTACTGGAAGTTCTAAAAGGATCTGAACCTTTATACAGGCCTCTTTCGAAGCATTTGAACCAGGCTCACTGAAAGAATCAAAACAATCGTAAAGGGCCCTGTGAAAACACATGAACCTTCTCCGTAGCCTTCTGAAAGGATCTGAAACTCTTAAATTGCCGTCTAAAAGGATCTAGTCCTTCTTAAAGTCTCCCTTATAGGCATAAACCCTTATAAATCGGGCATTCTCGAAGAATTTTAACCTTTTATACCGAACCTTTTGAAGCTTTCCCCCCTCATCAAGACCTGTCCTCATCTTATAAAGTCATCCCACTGGGGAAAAAGGCAATTCCACTGGGTAAACAAACAGCAGTCGGGGGAGCGCGGAGAGTGCCATACCACACCCCCGCCCACCACCTTCCGGGGACAAGCCACTCGCAGAAGGTCATCTCGAAGACCCGAATAATCCCGGCGGCGGGTGTCGCTTGTGTTGTCATCTGATCACAGATCCGTTGCCTGAAATTCCCGCCGTATCAACGACATACAACACACACTGTGGCCTCAGTACTAACGTACATACATAAAGACACACACTGTGGCCTCCAGTACTAACGTACATACATAAAGACATACACTGTGGCCTCCAGTACTAACGTACATACATACAGACACACACTGTGGCCTCCAGTACTAACGTACATACATACAGACACACACTGTGGCCTCAGTACTAACGTACATACATAAAGACATACACTGTGGCCTCCAGTACTAACGTACATACATAAAGACATACACTGTGGCCTCCAGTACTAACGTACATACATACAGACACACACTGTGGCCTCCAGTACTAACGTACATACATACATACATGCATACATACATACATACACACATTGTAGCCTCCAGTACTAACGTACATACATAAAGACATACACTGTGGCCTCCAGTACTAACGTACATACATACAGACACACACTGTGGCCTCCAGTACTAACGTACATACATACAGACACACACTGTGGCCTCCAGTACTAACGTACATACATACAGACACACACTGTGGCCTCCAGTACTAACGTACATACATAAAGACACACACTGTGGCCTCCAGTACTAACGTACATACATAAAGACATACACTGTGGCCTCCAGTACTAACGTACATACATAAAGACACACACTGTGGCCTCCAGTACTAACGTACATACATAAAGACATACACTGTGGCCTCCAGTACTAACGTACATACATAAAGACATACACTGTGGCCTCCAGTACTAACGTACATACATAAAGACATACACTGTGGCCTCCAGTACTAACGTACATACATACAGACACACACTGTGGCCTCCAGTACTAACGTACATACATAAAGACATACACTGTGGCCTCCAGTACTAACGTACATACATACAGACACACACTGTGGCCTCCAGTACTAACGTACATACATACAGACACACACTGTGGCCTCCAGTACTAACGTACATACATACAGACACACACTGTGGCCTCCAGTACTAACGTACATACATACAGACACACACTGTGGCCTCCAGTACTAACGTACATACATAAAGACACACACTGTGGCCTCCAGTACTAACGTACATACATACAGACACACACTGTGGCCTCAGTACTAACGTACATACATACATACACACATTGTAGCCTCCAGTACTAACGTACATACATAAAGACATACACTGTGGCCTCCAGTACTAACGTACATACATAAAGACACACACTGTGGCCTCCAGTACTAACGTACATACATACAGACACACACTGTGGCCTCCAGTACTAACGTACATACATACAGACACACACTGTGGCCTCAGTACTAACGTACATACATACAGACACACACTGTGGCCTCCAGTACTAACGTACATACATAAAGACACACACTGTGGCCTCAGTACTAACGTACATACATAAAGACATACACTGTGGCCTCCAGTACTAACGTACATACATAAAGACATACACTGTGGCCTCCAGTACTAACGTACATACATAAAGACACACACTGTGGCCTCAGTACTAACGTACATACATAAAGACACACACTGTGGCCTCAGTACTAACGTACATACATACAGACACACACTGTGGCCTCCAGTACTAACGTACATACATACATACATACACACATTGTAGCCTCCAGTACTAACGTACATACATACAGACACACAGTGTGGCCTCCACTACTAACGTACATACATAAAGACACACACTGTGGCCTCCAGTACTAACGTACATACATACAGACACACACTGTGGCCTCCAGTACTAACGTACATACATAAAGACATACACTGTGGCCTCCAGTACTAACGTACATACATACAGACACACACTGTGGCCTCCAGTACTAACGTACATACATAAAGACACACACTGTGGCCTCCAGTACTAACGTACATACATAAAGACATACACTGTGGCCTCCAGTACTAACGTACATACATAAAGACATACACTGTGGCCTCCAGTACTAACGTACATACATAAAGACATACACTGTGGCCTCCAGTACTAACGTACATACATACAGACACACACTGTGGCCTCAGTACTAACGTACATACATAAAGACATACACTGTGGCCTCCAGTACTAACGTACATACATAAAGACACACACTGTGGCCTCCAGTACTAACGTACATACATAAAGACATACACTGTGGCCTCCAGTACTAACGTACATACATAAAGACATACACTGTGGCCTCCAGTACTAACGTACATACATAAAGACATACACTGTGGCCTCCAGTACTAACGTACATACATAAAGACATACACTGTGGCCTCCAGTACTAACGTACATACATACAGACACACACTGTGGCCTCCAGTACTAACGTACATACATAAAGACACACACTGTGGCCTCAGTACTAACGTACATACATAAAGACATACACTGTAGCCTCCAGTACTAACGTACATACATACAGACACACACTGTGGCCTCCAGTACTAACGTACATACATAAAGACATACACTGTGGCCTCCAGTACTAACGTACATACATACAGACACACACTGTGGCCTCCAGTACTAACGTACATACATAAAGACATACACTGTGGCCTCCAGTACTAACGTACATACATAAAGACATACACTGTGGCCTCCAGTACTAACGTACATACATAAAGACATACACTGTGGCCTCCAGTACTAACGTACATACATAAAGACATACACTGTGGCCTCCAGTACTAACGTACATACATAAAGACATACACTGTGGCCTCCAGTACTAACGTACATACATAAAGACATACACTGTGGCCTCCAGTACTAACGTACATACATACATACACACATTGTAGCCTCCAGTACTAACGTACATACATACAGACACACACTGTAGCCTCCAGCACAAATGTACATACATACATACACACATTGTAGCCTCCAGTACTAACGTACATACATAAAGACACACACTGTGGCCTCCAGTACTAACGTACATACATACAGACACACACTGTGGCCTCCAGTACTAACGTACATACATAAAGACACACACTGTGGCCTCCAGTACTAACGTACATACATAAAGACATACACTGTGGCCTCCAGTACTAACGTACATACATAAAGACACACACTGTGGCCTCCAGTACTAACGTACATACATAAAGACACACACTGTGGCCTCCAGTACTAACGTACATACATACAGACACACACTGTGGCCTCCAGTACTAACGTACATACATACAGACACACACTGTGGCCTCCAGTACTAACGTACATACATACAGACACACACTGTGGCCTCCAGTACTAACGTACATACATAAAGACACACACTGTGGCCTCCAGTACTAACGTACATACATACAGACACACACTGTGGCCTCCAGTACTAACGTACATACATACATACACACACTGTGGCCTCCAGTACTAACGTACATACATAAAGACACACACTGTGGCCTCCAGTACTAACGTACATACATACAGACACACACTGTGGCCTCCAGTACTAACGTACATACATACAGACACACACTGTGGCCTCCAGTACTAACGTACATACATACAGACACACACTGTGGCCTCCAGTACTAACGTACATACATACAGACACACACTGTGGCCTCCAGTACTAACGTACATACATACAGACACACACTGTGGCCTCCAGTACTAACGTACATACATACAGACACACACTGTGGCCTCCAGTACTAACGTACATACATACAGACACACACTGTGGCCTCCAGTACTAACGTACATACATACATACACACACTGTGGCCTCCAGTACTAACGTACATACATAAAGACACACACTGTGGCCTCCAGTACTAACGTACATACATAAAGACACACACTGTGGCCTCCAGTACTAACGTACATACATACAGACACACACTGTGGCCTCCAGTACTAACGTACATACATACAGACACACACTGTGGCCTCCAGTACTAACGTACATACATACAGACATACACTGTGGCCTCCAGTACTAACGTACATACATAAAGACATACACTGTGGCCTCCAGTACTAACGTACATACATAAAGACATACACTGTGGCCTCCAGTACTAACGTACATACATAAAGACATACACTGTGGCCTCCAGTACTAACGTACATACATACAGACACACACTGTGGCCTCCAGTACTAACGTACATACATAAAGACATACACTGTGGCCTCCAGTACTAACGTACATACATAAAGACATACACTGTGGCCTCCAGTACTAACGTACATACATAAAGACATACACTGTGGCCTCCAGTACTAACGTACATACATAAAGACACACACTGTGGCCTCCAGTACTAACGTACATACATAAAGACACACACTGTGGCCTCAGTACTAACGTACATACATAAAGACATACACTGTGGCCTCCAGTACTAACGTACATACATAAAGACATACACTGTGGCCTCCAGTACTAACGTACATACATACAGACACACACTGTGGCCTCCAGTACTAACGTACATACATAAAGACATACACTGTGGCCTCCAGTACTAACGTACATACATAAAGACATACACTGTGGCCTCCAGTACTAACGTACATACATAAAGACATACACTGTGGCCTCCAGTACTAACGTACATACATAAAGACACACACTGTGGCCTCCAGTACTAACGTACATACATACAGACACACACTGTGGCCTCCAGTACTAACGTACATACATAAAGACACACACTGTGGCCTCCAGTACTAACGTACATACATAAAGACACACACTGTGGCCTCCAGTACTAACGTACATACATACAGACACACACTGTGGCCTCCAGTACTAACGTACATACATACATACATACATACATACATACATACATACATACATACATGCATACATACACACACTGTAGCCTCCAATACTAACGTACATACATACAGACACACACTGCTGCCTCCAGTACTAACGTACATACATAAAGACATACACTGTGGCCTCCAGTACTAACGTACATACATACAGACACACACTGCTGCCTCCAGTACTAACGTACATACATAAAGACACACACTGTGGCCTCCAGTACTAACGTACATACATACAGACACACATTGTGGCCTCCAGTACTAACGTACATACATAAAGACATACACTGTGGCCTCCAGTACTAACGTACATATTCATAAAGACACACACTGCGGCCTCCAGTACTAACGTAAATACATACAGACACACAGTGTGGCCTCCACTACTAACGTACATACATACAGACACACACTGTGGCCTCCAGTACTAACCATCATCTGGGGATCGGGGTTCCCTGGTCTCCTGCGGCTGCGGGCTGGAGCACACGCCGCACACGTATGCCTTGGCTGCGGTACTCCAAGGGGCACACTTGCGGCACACGGGGAGGCCGCAGCCGCCGCCGCACTGCACCCGCTTCTTGAAGAAGATGGAGAAGGCCTGGCCGCACCTGGCGCAGCTGCCAGCACTGCCGCCTGCGGCACCGACCACTGCTCCTGGCGACGCTACGCTGCTGCAGCGGAAGAGAGAGAGAAAAGGATGGTGAGCAATGGCTGGGAGAGACATAAGTGATGCGAGAGAGAACAGGAGGGTAAGAGGTGGATGGAAGGGCGATGAGGGCGAGAGGGGGCTGGGAGAGAGATAATGGGGTGAGTGGCGAAGTTGGGAAAGATAAGAAAGATGAGAATCTCGGTTGGCTGGATAAGAGATAAGGGAGGTAGGAGGTGGCTGGGAAAGATAAGGAGGGTGTGGGGAAGATACGAGAGAGAGAGAGAGAGAGAGAGAGAGAGAGAGAGAGAGAGAGAGAGAGAGAGAGAGAGAGAGAGAGAGAGAGAGAGAGAGAATGTGAGAGGTGGCTGGCAAAGAGATAATCCGATTGGATGAGGTTGTGATTGATAGAGAAAGAATTAGAGATAGATAGATAGATAGATAGATAGATAGAGAGAGAGAGAGAGAGAGAGAGAGAGAGAGAGAGAGAGAGAGAGAGAGAGAGAGAGAGAGAGAGAGAGAGAGAGTCAGCCAGTCTTTACGGTGGGTCCAAGGGAGGAGGATTTCTGGAAGAGGGGAAAAGATTATCGTGAGGGAGAGAGCATGATGGAGCCCCTCTGCCGTACGTGGAGCGCAGCGCCTCCCGTCCTTCAGCGGGCGAAGGTGGAGATGTCCTGAAGGAACAGGGAACAGAACACAGGATGTTTGTATGGTGAGGAAAGACAGGTGGTTCATCTACGGGGGCAGGAGATGGTTCATTCCGTGCCTGAAAACAAATACTATTTCATTCCGAACTTGAGAACAACCTTGAAAACAAATACTATTTCATCTCGAACTTGAGAACAACCTGAAAACAAATACTATTTCATTCCGAACTTGAGAACAACCTTGAAAACAAATATTTCATTCCGAACTTGAGAACAACCTGAAAACATATACTATTTCATTCCGAACTTGAGAACAACCTTGAAAACAAGTAATATTTCATTCCGAACTTGAGAACAGCCTTGAAAACAAATAACATTTCATTCCGAACTTGAGAACAACCTTGAAAACAAATATTTCATTCCGAACTTGAGAACACAACGGTGGTTTATTCAGAACAACAAGAACAATAACAGGAATGCATAATGGTTTACTCTGAACTCGGAACACATTAGAAGACGTACACTAAACTGAGAAACACAATGGTTGACTGTGGACCTAAGGCCACACAATGGCTTGTTCCAAACGCTAGATAAAGGGTTTACCTCAGGCATAGAAAATACCGTCTCCAAGGGAAATATTAGAGTCCGTCGGGAAGGGAAAGAGAAGAGGCCCGTCGGGATGGGAGAGAGAAAAGTCCGTCGGGATGGGAAAGGGAAGAGTCCGTCGGGATGGGAAAGAGAAGAGTCCGTCGGGATGGGAAAGAGAAGAGGCCCGTCGGGATGGGAGAGAGAAAAGTCCGTCGGGATGGGAAAGAGAAGAGTCCGTCGGGATGGGAAAGAGCAAAGTCCGTCGGGATGGGAAAGAGCAAAGTCCGTCGGGATGGGAAAGAGAAGAGTCCGTCGGGATGGGAAAGAGAAAAGTCCGTCGGGATGGGCAAGAGAAGAGTCCGTCGGGATGGGAAAGAGAAGAACCCGTCGAGATAGGAAAGAGAAGAGTCCGTCGGGATGGGAAAGAGAAGAACCCGTCGAGATGGGAAAAAAGGGAAAACAGAAGTAAACCTGGTGTAACGGAGGTGGTTACTTCTAAACTGAACTCCTTGGTGACGTAACGCCATAACCCGTCCTACAGCAAGGGTTCACACGGTCACCGTTGCGTGATGAGGCTCGGGCAGGCCTGTCCCCTGGCTGGAGGGAGAGGGAACTCTCCTCGGGGGAGAGGAGAAAGCTCTCTTCCAAGTGAGGAGAGAGGGAGGACATGTACTTCATGAGAACAACCTTCTTTGCTGAGGAGGAAGACGCGACTGTTTCTACGAGGGAGGGTTGGGAGACGACATTAAACTTTTGGGCACAAAGGTACGACCTCCTGAACGCGACGGTACGATCTCCTGAACACGAGGGTACGACCCCCTGAACGCGACGGTACGACCTCCTGAACACGAGGGCACGACCTCCTGAACACGACGGTACGACCTCCTGAACACGACGGTACGACCTCCTGAACACGAGGGCACGACCACCTGAAACACGAGGGTACGACCCCATGAACACGACGGTACGACCTCCTGAACACGAGGGTACGACCCCTTGAACACGACGGTACGACCTCCTGAACACGAAGGTACGATCCTCACGTATGATGGACGTGTTCAGCAGTATATCTCCCGCATTAGCCCAGGAAGAACTGAACGAGACAACATAGCGAACAAAGCCTCGGCTGACCCCCCCTTTGATGCCTTCGCTCACACGTCGTTCACTACAAACACAGACGAATACCAGAACGCCAAGATCCTGTGGCCTGACACCAGAGGTAGTGGTATACACGCTAACATCTACACGGAGGCGGTCTCCCGCGGCCCCACACGTTACGTCGTGAATGCTACACTGTTTCAACGCCACCTGGAGCGACTAAGAGGCAGTCGAACTTTGAAACCCGTGGACACCGCGGTCAACCATTCAGGACCAACGGGCCTGCAGCCAGTTATACCGACGGGGGAAATGTTTTCGTGGTCAAAACTTCATCGTCACATTACGTGCTCTGCTCTGCTCCCGCTGAGGGATACGGGGTACACCACTTTTACGTAAGCCTACCGCACTACGAAGGGGACCAGGAGTCTTTCTACCCGGTGCTGTGACTTCGTCAACGATTTCCCGAAGTCGGTTCGTCGCTTCCCTGTCTATCTCTGGGTGTGACTCCCGTCTGGTTACACTGCAATACCCGTATGGGGTCGACTCCCTCGTGCGCAGCGAAGGCAAGACGAGAGAGAAGAGAGAGCAGTGGCGAGGGCACATGGGTCAGTGTGTTCCTCACCAGCGCGTCAGGAGCTGGGTCTATACGTCTTCAGCAGGAGCAATATACTGAGGCACGGTCAGGCACCCACACCTGCACCTAAACTAACATATTGGTATTCAGGTACGAGCAGCGGCTGTATCACCAGCAGGAACTGCGATTGTACCAGCAGCAGGATCAGCAGCTGTACCAACAGCAGGAACAGCGGCTGTACCAGAAGCAGGAACAGCGGCTGTACAAGCAAGAGAAACAGCGGCTGTATCAGCAGCAGGAACAGCGGCTGTACAAGCAAGAGAAACAGCGGCTGTATCAGCAGCAGGAACAGCGGCTGTACAAGCAAGAGAAACAGCGGCTGTATCAGCAGCAGGAACAGCGGCTGTACAAGCAAGAGAAACAGCGGCTGTATCAGCAGCAGGAACAGCGGCTGTACAAGCAAGAGAAACAGCGGCTGTATCAGCAGCAGGAACAGCGGCTGTACAAGCAGCAGCTGTACCTGCATCGGCAGCCAAAGAAACATTTGCATTAAGCGGCAACAATGGGCGATGCAACAGCGGCCGTAGTCAAGGAAACATCGTCAGCAGCCCCACCAGGAGCAGGAAGAGCCTCTGGGGCAGGGAGACGACACTCAGCTTTAACCCCCCGGCCGGAGGTCTGCCTCACTGCTGCCGCCTGCTGCTGCAGCCTGGGCCATGGGTCCTCCTTCCCATACCTGCCTACCGTTCAATGGCAACCTGGGGTTGTGGGAGGGGTACAGGTGTACACCTGGGGTTGTGGGAGGGAACGTGTATACACCTGGGGTTGTGGGAAGGGTACAGGTGTACACCTGGGGTTGTGGGAGGGAACGTGTGTACACCTGGGGTTGTGGGAGGGAACGTGTGTACACCTGGGGTTGTGGGAGGGGCACGTGTGTACTCCTGGGGCTTTGGGCGGGTCACATGTGGAAAACTGGGGCTATGGGCAGGGCATGTATGTACACCTGGGGCTCTAAATAGGGTACGTGAGGGTGTACTTGGTGCTCTGCGTAGCATTTTGCCTCATGTTGAATGTGTACGATGACCTGCCTCAAGAGTTCAAGTCACAGGACCAACCCTCTCTGGTCCTCTTCTGAACAGCGACGCCCACAGGTTTACCCACCCTCCCCAACATGGCTGGTCATCATTTGTGAAAAAAATCAGATCCAAATTAAAATCTTTTCGTCAGAATCAGAGCGAACTCATCGAACGATCTAAAAAGAGTTCTATTTGCACAAATTTTCGTCCGTCATACTTTTACCCAAGAGCTGGGATACAACGTTGTTTTTCGCTCATTTCTACCTTTACGTCTGGCAGGTTGTTCATCATGGCTGATCTGGGATGAGGTTTTCTAAGACGTGATCACAGTTAAACCTTACCTTCCTCAACAGCTCTTCATTAATCCTGCGGTTCATCACCTTCTGACGATTATAGCAGCACGAATAACCTTTCAGCACTGATAAGTATCACTTTTGTCACACGAGCCGAATATCCTAACGGATCGGTATTCATGGGCAAACCTTTGAAATAAAAGCAATCGCCTCTGAAAATCCCTCTCAGTGTATGTGTCTCCTGCAGTAAGTTCAACATGAGATCCATACGTTTGTCTTGCTTCTATCGTGTAGAGCTTTATGTTCCCCAAATGGCTGCAAACATTGCATCTCACTCCACAAATAAATCGCCTTTTGAAAAGGATGTTGTCTCTCCTGTACGATACAAGTGGCTGTGAGTTGGAGCTGTGAGCAGGCCTCGGGTCAGCACTGGTGTAGAGAAGATATGTCCATGTACCTGCGGCCCACCTAATACCGTCACCTTTCTCTTCTTTTTTTCTATGTCAAAGTCTCCAGTTACTGACGTATGTCCTCAGGGGAAAAAAAAAAAGGCTCTAAGAACTTTGGTTGAGACGTAAAACCTTCCTTTGCTAACTGGTCGAGACAAAGGGAAAACAAAAACATAAAAAAATGATAAAAGTTTTCTAAAGTTTAGCGGTGTTGGGAAAGAAACAGACACCACAATGGCTCACCCCTGGGTTGCCAATAGCCACAGAGCAATCGTGTGATTCAACAGCCTACCGAGTATTACGTGAGCTAGCTAATGGCGGGGGGAAGGGGCACACACACACACACACACACACACACACGAGCAGCAGACAGTTCTCGAGAGTAGAAACCTGAGTAATATCTATAGAAGGAAAGGCAACCAAGACTGCGGCGCTGGGCATGTGGGTCAAGCTTTCAGTTCCAGCATGGGGGCACGATGTGAAAGCAGTACTCCATATACAAGGGCGCATCAATCTTTCCGTACACCTACGGCCGAATTACAGCACAGGGTAATCAGCTCCCCACTACACCAAGCTGGCTTAGTTACGTGACCGTCGCCCCGTGTTACAACACCCAGCACGGAACCCGTACTTCTACAAACACACACAACACCTGCTATAAGGTAACTGTTACCGTTGAGGAAACACTTCTCTCATTCTACAGGTTTCTGTAACGAGTTAATCTATCGCAATACATATGTGAGTAGACCAGAATTAAAGAGAAGGGGTGAGGGGGAAGTAGGTAGTATGGACATTTCTTTGACAGTCCAACAGCGCCCCTTCCTCTGTGGCCAGACGTCTCCTTTTTTTGATGGACTGAAGGTGATCTGTTTAGGCGTGAATGATGGGCATGAGGTGTGATGTGGAATGCTAAGAGAGGCAAATGAATCGTGATTCTCAAGCGGTTTTGGAGAACAGAGGGCAGCCAGGAGTGCAACAGCACCTCTCCCGAGGACTGTACATGACAGGTAAAAGATATGTACACTTGGCAAGACAAACCTGGGCTCGAAGGCGAGGACCAGGTGAAAGCAGGTGGCAGCACGGTAGCCACGTCACGTCTCACCTGAGGAGCCACTTGAACCATTTGGCGTGATTGGCTCTGGTCAGCAGCGGGTCACGACACAGGCAGCAGGAGCAGCACCACCTACACTTCCCGCAGGGGCAACAGCCGGCAAGCACGGACGCTTCCGACGGGGTGGAGGATGGCGAGGGTGGCCTAGGTGTAGAGGCGGGCGTGGCAGCAGAAGAGGGGGACATGACGTCGTGTCGGGCATGGGAGGTGGGTGACATCCATACAGAGGAGACCCTGGCGGTAGCCCTGGGCTGGGTACGCCACACGTGGCCCGGGGAGCTCCCCAGAGAGAAGACACGGGAGAGGGAGGTAAGCTTGGAGAAGGGGAAGACCTTTGGCCACGCGAGGTTCATCCAGGGCAGCCACGGGCGTCGGAAGGGTGGAGGGTGGGGCGGGGTCACGTCTGGACGTCCCAACATGGTGGTGCCGGGCCTCCTCCCCTGGGGGCACTGTCCCTACATGTGACTCACCCCAGACCGACCCCCACACCGGTACACACACACACCCGGACAATAAAACTTGTCCTCTTTCACGAGGGAACCTTTCCCTTCCGTTTCCGCAACAGGTGTACATCACCAGGCCAGTCCATTCAAGAAGGAAACTGCAGTACATGTCATGACAAGGGGAAATCCGTACAGCAGAAGTTGGCGAGGCCAAAATCGACTGGCACTACGGGGACCTGGCCTCCAAGGCAGCCTTCATCCCTTAAGTGTCTCCACCAACGGTATCTTCCATAGCAACATCTCCTGTGGCCACGACACACAGAGCTGGGTCGGTCGGTGGGCGGCGGGGAGTCCGTCCTTGCACTACACTCACCCCAGCAAAACTCCGGCGGTAGGAAGGTGCGACGGCAGTCGCCCCCACCGCCCACCACCACCACCAAGCCCGAGGCGCAGGTGTTCACGTGTGTGTATGTGGCTACAGCTGTGTGTGAGTGTGGTGGAGTGTGGTGGGCATCTGTGTCGTAACTATGTCAAGGTTGGCTCAGAACCAGAAATAGTAGCGGGGAAACGCTTGATTACACCTACACAGCTGTCATTTGACCTTCCTCATTCACCTCTTGAGCACGACGGTGCGGATCTTTCGTACTCAAAGGGTCGTATTTTCGAATCCAGAGGGGTCGCATCCTCGTACACAAGGGTCGTACCGTCGTGATCAAGGGTCGCACCGCTGTGGCTCGGGGGTTAACACTGCAGCACAACAGTGGCCAGGGTGACACTATATGTGTGTGAGTGGGACGAGGATCAAGAGGAGTCGTCAGGTGAGGGAACACTGTGGTCCCTGGACTCTCTCCCTCCCTCCCTCACCTCACCTGTGAACGCTGAGGGAGGGCAGTAGTTAGCTGCCTCCCTCCCTCCCTCGCTCCCTTCTCCAGTGATTCCATTAATATCGTGACAATCAGAGAACACTTGTGACACAGACACCCAATTTCATTGAGGTCATCCTTGGACGGCGCCAACCTCAACCATCTCCTCCTCCAAAACTCAAGATTCAGAATATCGTACAAAGATTTAGATAACCTCCCGTCACCAACACCACTATATATATATATATATATATATATATATATATATATATATATATATATATATATATATATATATATATATATATGGAAAGGGTAAAAGGCTAAAATAATTCCTTGACGGGATATGTACTCAGGACACACACACACACACACACACACACACACACACACACACACACACACACACACACACACACACACCGATCAACGCTACATAAGAGTCAGGGTACATTTCTATAAGCCCCAGGCCCCACCAACACATAACTCTGTACGTAAAAGGGAAGCGAAAAAAAAAAAAAGGGATATACAACACTCTACTGCTGACCTTATACATGTATACCAACTTATACTAAAGATAAGGTCTCATACTCCAGGAATCAGTCTTACGTTCACACCCTGCAACAGAAGCAGCTAGTGACCTGCCCCACCATGGCCAACGGTCGTACCATCTACCTCAAGGGTTAAGGTCAAACTCTCAGAAAAAATGTCTTCGTCAAGTAACGCAGTAAGCAGGAAATAAGTATGGCCATTCAAAGTATATATATATATATATATATTTTTCAAACTATTCGCCATTTCCCGCGTTAGCAAGGTAGCGTTAAGAACAGAGGACTGGGCCTTTGAGGGAATATCCTCACCTGGCCCCCTTCTCTGTTCCTTCTTTTGGAAAATTAAAAAAAAAACAAGAGGGGAGGATTTCCAGCCCCCCGCTCCCTCCCCTTTTAGTCGCCTTCTACGACACGCAGGGAATACGTGGGAAGTATTCTTTCTCCCCTATCCTATATATACACACACACACGACTGACGTCAAACAACGCGGTTAACAGAGCACAGAATGTAGCAAAGTGCAACACAAAACAACACAGCACAGGACTACAAGATAGCAGAGCACACAGTACAGGAGAACAGGGCACAGTGTGATAAAACAGAGCACAGTACATCAGAGCAGAGCAGAGTGTAACAGACCAGAGCACAGTACAGCAGAACAGAACACAGTACAACAGAGGCAGAGCACAGTGCAACAGAGCAAAGCACAGTACAACACAAAAGAACACAGTGCCACAAAGCAGAACACGGTAGATCACAGCAGAGCACAGCAAAGCAGAACAACGCACAGCACAATACAGCAAAGCAAAACCTTACATTACAACAGAGCAAAGTATAGCGGAGCAGGGCATAATAAACCTGAGGGGAACACCGCGCAGCCGTGTACAGCTGAGCACAACTTATGTACGTGAGGTCAAGAGTGCATGTCAGCACTCGACTGGTGTGTGTGTGTGTGTGTGTGTGTGTGTGTGTGTGTGTGTGTGACCATATTCACCAAACAATATGACACAGCCGACGAACACTGAAAAAAAAAAAACTATAAAACTGTATTAATAGTCCCCCTCCCCCTTCACTAAACAAGCACCCCCCCTCACACCCCCAACCCCCACTCATTACACCTGTGTCCCTCGTTAAAGTAGGTTGATGAGACCACAAAACACACCTGTACAGCATGAGACACCTGCAACACCTGTTGAGGTAGAAAGAGAGAGAGAGAGAGAGAGAGAGAGAGAGAGAGAGAGAGAGAGAGAGAGAGAGAGAGCCAACCCCCTCTCCGCCATCCCCATTCCCCCCACCTCTCATCTCCCCCGTCCTACAGGAGGGACAACGGGCAACGCACCTACTTAGTCTGGTTATCTTAGTTATCTTATACATAATAAAGGAGTCGTGACTGTCGCCCCCCCATCTGTCTACACCATCATCACGACCATCATCGTCATCAACAACAATTAGTACCACCACTGCCAACTACCACCACTACGTCGTCAACTACCACAGTCATCACAAAGACAGATTTGTGTGTCAACTACCACCACTACGTCTTCAACTACCACCACTACGTCGTCAACTACCACAGTCATCACAAAGACAGATTTGTGTGTCAACTACCACCACTACGTCTTCAACTACCACCACTACGTCGTCAACTACCACAGTCATCACAAAGACAGATTTGTGTATCAACTACATAACTACGTGGGGGAAAATAAAAATACAATGACACACCCCTGTCGGTAAGCATGCATGCCAGCTAAATTCATGTCGACATCACGAACTACGATGGATCACGTCGATAAACTCATATCCGACAGCGCCGATAACCACATCCACACACACACACACACTGCCGTCCAGTACCCAGAACCTCTTCGAAGACCACGACGAACATAGGCCGACGGCCACACACGAAATGCTGCAGCAGCAGCGCCTCCTCCAACCACTACCACACCCTCAAGAAGACGACCCACTCCGACGGAAGAATAATGAAAGTATGACTGAAAGCCAAACGCCACGCTTCACGAACGTCCAACACCCTCCCCAGAAATCCAATCATACTTTCATCCCGTTGGGTATGATGATAGAGTATGATGATACGACCCTTGAGTACGATGGTACGACCCTTGAATACGATGGTACGACCCTCGAGTACGATGGTAAGACCCTTGAGTACGAAGGTATGACCCTCGAGCACGATGGTAAGACCCTTGAGTACGATGGTACGACCCTCGA
Organism: Panulirus ornatus; assembly: GCF_036320965.1. Lineage (NCBI taxonomy): Eukaryota > Metazoa > Arthropoda > Malacostraca > Decapoda > Palinuridae > Panulirus > Panulirus ornatus. The sequence continues at coordinate 29,681,763 of NC_092224.1, read as the reverse complement.
GTACGATGGTACGACCCTCGAGTTCGATGGTATGACCCTCGAGTACGATGGTACGACCCATGAGTACGATGGTACGACCCTCGAGTACGATGGTAAGACCCTTGAGTACGATGGTGCGATCCTCAAGTATGATGGGCCAGGCGCCTCTAACCTTAACCCTTCGGTCACTTGGAAGGTGCTCACACCAACGCACCCCGGGGGTCGTAAAGTCTTGCTCAAAGAGTGAGTAAAAGGTGAGTAAAGGATGAGTAAAGAGGTCTCGCACCAATCCGGTAAATTTGCGTTGATTTTTTTTTTCTTTATCTGGTTTGTTAGCGGAAAATGAGAAGTGTGAATAAATGGTTTTGGAGAAACGGAATCTTCCAGGTTAGGAAGGCTCCGAACATGACACCAAAATGAACACTCAAGGTTAGAAAAAAGCCCAGAACAATCTGATTAAAACCGTGCTAGACAGAGTAATGTAAGTTTGAGAAGTCCTGGTTAGTATATATATATATATATATATATATATATATATATATATATATATATATATATATATATATATATATATGAAAGGAAGCTGGTCAGGTACTGAAACAATCAGACGAGACGAACTGACAGAAATAGTGTCATGTCGTTGGGACGGTAATCCAAGCCGGATTTACCGGCCGTGTCCCGCTCCCCGTCAATGAACGATGTGTAAACCCTTAAGTCCCGCGACTTAACACTTTTAGTACGACGACTTAAACGACTGGCTAATGGTCTTACCAACCGCTGCCACCACCACCTCCACCACACGATCTGCCTACAGCTGTTGCACATGGTCTTCCTCCTCCTTCTGCACCACAGAATCTGCTGTCCCAGCACCACAAGGTCATTAAGTCAGGTAAACATGACATGAAGTCTTCAGGCAGGGAGGAATCGCGCGTCCTCAGCATAGCAATATCCCTAAGGACTCCAGGCCTAGTATAATGACCATATCCTTGGGTTAGTACGACCCACAGGTGTCTAAACCAAGTAAAACCAATTGTCGGTAATGCTATGCACATCTTCGCTTCCAAGTGAAAAACTTAGCTTTCTAAGTGGAAACCGCAGGTACCTGAGTCAAGTACTGACACACTGATATAATCCTCAGTTCCCTGACCCAGACGTCGAGACGTAAGGCTAAGTGTTATTATCAAAAGTTAATGCACCACTTATGAAACCCTGGCTCCTCCTTCGTCAGGAGTAAATCCCAGGTTCCTTCGACAAAAATGCATCAAAGGTTCCTTCGTCAGAAGTAAGTCCTAGGTTCCTAAGTCAGGCGTAAATATTAGGTTCCTTACCCAGGAGCAAACCCCAGATAGTTAGCACCTTCGTCAGGAGTAAAGCTCAAGTTCCTCAGTTACTTACGAAAGAAATCCCTGATTAAAATAACTGGTTTCCTACGCCATGTAGTGAACTCGAGTCAACTGCTCTTTCTAACCACAATTCCCTGGGTAGTGAAATTTCCCCGGGTCCCACACGACCATGAGGCCACCAAGATAGTAGCATCGAGCCACAGCACACGACGAGCACTCCACAAATACAACAGTAGCGTTTTCACGGTATACGACCAGGAGGTCAACAACACAGCAGCAGCAGCGGGTGGGTGCCACGGTACACGTACAAAGAACCCGCCCATGGACAGGTAATGGTCTACTCTGCCTAAGTGTTTCAAACACACGTCTTCATCTGCTGTGAAATTAAAATTTGACATACATTTGTTAAATAGCTTTTCTTTTGCAGACGGAAAATTCTATTTACTTTAGAAGTATTTTCTTACACAATTGTCACTGTCGGCTCCTGACTTGGGTTATGGACAAGATATTGCTAAGATTGATATTCCTTTTTTTGGGGGAAAAATCAACTGAAAATTAGATCTAGTCCAGCGGCAGTTAAGTCTGGCTCGGAATATAAAAAAAATTCTAACTTCCGTCAAAAGACACGTTAATGTCACAAAAGCTTCAAGAACTTTTCTTCTACTGGGAAACTCAACGAACCCAAAAATAAAATGGTACCATGTAAATAAATAAATAAAAAACTAACAATGTTAAAACACGACCACAGTGGTGAAGGCTTTCAAGTGCAGGAGAAATATGGTCATAATAGTGACACCAAGAAACCTAACCCAACTCCGGGGCTCCTGTATATAAAGGACAGAAGAGTACGTGATTTACCGTCCTTTGCTGAGCAGCGTATGTCTTGAAGATGGCCAACGCTTCCACCGGGTCGAGGTTGCCACTACTACTCATCTACCCACCACATTACTATATAACCTCTATGGTTGAGCTCCTCCTACAGGTATATGTCTCTTAGAAATCTTCACGAATTAACTATCGAGATCATATTACACGTAAGGCACTCCATCAAATGTTTCACTCGTTTATGTTCATATTATCGTCATCGCTTCCAATTAGCGATGTTAATGAAACAAATCAAATATATCTGAGAACTATCCGGACAATTAAGAAACAAATCGTTCCCCAGAACATTCAAAATTCTGGGAGCTATTAATGCGCAAGGTTTACTCCAACATAATTCTTCGAACAATTTATCTCAAGCTTCAGTGGTTGTTTACGCATGGGCACAAAAAATATCAAAACGTATTATATATAACCCGGGAATCTTGATTAACATCGACATGTATAATGTAAGCCGATAAACCCACAAGTAAGGTGATTCCCCTCCAAAAAACAATGACAATTTCAAAAATATCTACATTTACTTTTTTGAAAACAGAATAAAACGGACATTTGGCAATTGCTGATACTGCACTTTCCCGGCAAGTATTATTTATAAACTCAGAACATGTCATGAAAACATTAAACTCATGAAGCCTAAAGTTATATATATATATATATCAAACGTACTACCTGTATGTGAATCAATCTAAACGTGGGTGTTATTTTTTCAAGGGATGTATATATTCAGTCACACATGGAAACACTAAGAATAGTTCGCGATAATCATATGGCAGTTAAAAAGAATTCATCAATAAACAATAGAGTATTTACTATACACAAAAGCAAAAGCCATTATAACTTACGGATCAAATTTCAGCCACACATATCGCTGAGCGATAAAAAAATAAAACAAAAAACTATGCTTTGTGAAAGACAATGAGATACTTAGCACCTCCAACAGCTACATGTAGTGATGACAATATTCTAATCTGTTCCATGCATGGCTGGGATTCCGTCTTATTGATCTTCAGCTGCTGATAACTATTAAAAAAAAAAGTAAATAAAAAATCCAACATGCATACGACACGCATGCAACATACAGAGAGGGAGAGGGTTTCCTACCCCTCCTCCTATGCAGAGACAAACAACCTATCATCATGCAGCACCGGTATTTCAGTTGGTCATGATGGTACTCGCGTTAATTGCACTCGGGGTGGGAGTGACACCTCTCTACGCCGCGGGCCCCAACGTCAACAAAGAACCGGGTCTCGTGGTATTCTTTTTTCCCTGGTCAAATTTGACTGCAAGAGTAGGTGGTACTGTTCCAGAGTCCGTAACACGGCAAGTGTCAGTACAGTCAATTAAAACATGAAATGTGACGGGCTATGCCAATCACAACCCAGCAAGTGACAGCACAGCCAATCACAACACGAAACGTTGCAGTGATAGTCATGCGAATCACATGGTAGGTAAGTCACAGTACAGTCAGTTACACGACAAGTCACAGTCCAGCCTATCAAAACACAGCAAGTCAAAGTACAGCCAAGCATAACATGGAAAGTCACTGTACAGCTCATCACGACACAGCAAGTCACAACATGGCAAGTCACGGTAAAACCAGTCACAACATGGTAAGTAACAGCACAGTCAGTCACATGGTAAGTAACAGTACAGCTAGTCACAACAGAGCAAGTCACAGAACGGCCAGCCATTCATAACAAAGCAAGTCACAGTACAGTATGGTACAGTACAGCAAATCACAACACGGCAAGTCACATTACATCACTCACAACAAGGGAAGTCACAGTACTGCCATCACAACAGAGCACCACAGTACAACCAGTCACAGCACGAGAAGGCAGAGTACAGCCAATCACAACACGGCAAGTTACACTATAGCCAATCACAACAAAGTCCATCATGCTTGTTGAACATATAGCCGGATGCTCTTTGATCACGTATGGATGTTATCATACCCAATGAGCGTTCACTTAGCTGATGTGTAGTCGTCGGTAAATGAAAATGATGTCCATAAATCTACATAATGTTGGCAGCACATAAACTACGCAGGATGGGAACATATTTGGGGGATTTTTTTTCCCGTGAATAAAGTCTTTGGTCACGTCCCACCATATTTAATTAATACTATTCCTTAGCCTTTCTTTCCCCATTTCCATCATGAGATCAATCAGTCTCTAAAAGACCCACTGTACAACCGTGAGTCTCAGAATTAGTACACCTTCAGAAAATGGATAAAGTGCTTCGTATATGTATTCCCCTCTGAACAATGATGAGTCAGCAGGTGAGCAAGCCACCTCTTGACTCCAGCCCCAACACACACAACGATCACATTGCATTAATCCAGTCTGCCATCATCCAAGGTCTGCTGACATACACCAGACCATCATCATTAAAAGCATCATAAACTAGAGCCCCTTACATTGCGTGATGAGCTTACACAACGATATATCTTGAGTGCTTATGATGAACGCCTCCATGACTTTTGGAATGTAAAGACATTTCCGCGTACGTCTGGCAGCAGGCGCGTTACGGTCGACTGGCCAGGGCCTGTGTAGCGCCGGCCTTGCCTCCATTATCACCACAATACTATGCACCTTTCTTTTACGTTAAGTATTTTCAAAATCTGTAACTCCTCCTCACTGATCAAAATGTCGGTGAACTGTTATTCTTCAGGTACTGAGTTCAGAAAAATGTTTTACGAAAGATACAAAATCATAATACAGCAGGGCGCTAGAGATTTCTATTAGACACTTCAAATATACACAAATATCATGGAGCAGTACACGGTGTGATGCTTAATCCTATTCATTTTTTTTTTTTATCAAGTAACGTCTCAAACCATTATTACTAAACTAGACTTAAGCCAATTCGAGAAACATATCTATTTCATGCAAACGAAGGCTTGAATTTCAGGATTAGTGTTACTTCATGATATTTCTATCACTTAGACACTATGTCAAAAAGTTCAATTGCTGGAGTTTCTGTTTGAGCCTAAGCGAGGGCGAGCCGCTGGACCCGCCGGTACAAGTCGAGAGCAAAGTGTGTTGAGAGTGACGGAGAGTACTGTACGTCACGCGTTCTTGGTGCTCCCATAATCACCACCTGAGGTTCCTCTCGCTGTCCTCGATCTCATCAGAAGCATTCCTGAAACCGGCGGTACAACCCGTGAGCACGGCGGTACAACCCCTCAGCACGGTGGTACAACCCCTGCTCACGGCGGTACAACCTCTGAGCACGGGGGTACAACCCCTGCTCACGGCGGTACAACCTCTGAGCACTGTGATACAACCCCTGCTCACGGTGGTACAACCTCTGAGCACGGCAGTACAACCCCTGCTCACGGCGGTTACAACCTCTGAGCACGGCAGTACAACCCCTGATCAAGGCGGTACAACCTCTGAGCACGGCGGTATAACCTTTTACCAAGATAACACATGACCCATGAAGGTCAAGTCAAAAGCCACGCCATCATACCTAAGGGTCGTAACATCGTTCTCAAAAGGTCGTACTGTCATTCTCAGGTGGTCGTACCGTCATGCTTAACAGGTTGTTGGAAACATTACGCTTTGTTTTTCAATAGTTGGCAACTGTTCCGTTCACAACACTCACTCACCACGCTGACTGTTACCACCTAATACCTCTCTAACCTTACTCAGAGGTAGTACAGCTGTATAACATATACCCTATCATTTACCTCTGTAAATTAAAGATCCCTCGATACGCTTGAAGAAAAATGAATCAGGAATTCCCTGGAGCCTAGGCGGTGGCGTGGGTTGCAAATTGATGTTATCACACACTTGTTAACTCTGACAGATGGCAAGTTGCCCCGCGCGATGTCATTTAACGAAATTTGTCTCCGTGACTGTATACTAATGGTGCTGGTAGGCAATTTGTAACGTAATGGAGACTTTGTCTTGATTGTAATTCAACGGTGAGGTTACCTAACGCTTATGGCTATTCACTTGGTAATAATACCCTTACTATCATATACTTTTGCCACGGTTCCAAAGATTTAAAGATACAGCAGTGTTTGGCCTATTTGGAAATAAATGTTCACTCTAGTGTTCATTCAGATAATTTCAGGCTTAGAGTTTTTGGTTCATCTTTCTGCGAGGCACTTCACTAATACACGAAAAAGATTTACTTGAATAGTAAAACAGTCTATGCAATATAGAAATTCACTCAAAACAGCGTAGCTCACTCAGAAAATCGTTACTCACAATCATGTATCACTTAAATCGTAACTCACAAATACTACAGAGTAATCTACTCATACACTAACACAGGTCTGTCGTACCATAATGCGTTTCATTCACAGTATAATATAATCCACAATTACATTAACTGTTGAGAGTAAAGCAGCTATATCTCAATTAAGGCCCGGCCGAGATGTGAACTTTTATCCGTTACTGGAGCCTTCATCATAACAAAAAACAAATCTAACAACTTACATACTGGAGTTATACCGCACAATGATTTTAAGAACACAATAATGTTAGATGGAAATGACGAGCCAGATGGGACTTACAAAATCCCCTAAGAATAATCTACGGCAAATCAAGACAAATGGTGACGTGTGGCATTCCCCCTTTCCACAACAACCATCGCCATATTTCAGACGATGAAACTTTGTCGACTGTGAACTGGGCATACTACTGTCAACCATGACACACGCAACCATTATGTTACCATGAAACATGTACTATTGGAACGCCACGACTATGGCTCAATATCAAATATGAATTATATTTGAACTAGTGTAAAGTACTGAGAAATTTCAGACAATCGAATTAAGACAATTTCTTTTTTCTTTTTTTAAGGAAGCAAAGATGTTAGATCCTATACAAGAGACAAGTTTTTATATATCTTTTAATGGGAGTCAATGTATATAATATGAACAGCCCTGAATAAGCATTCGGTGCCATCGCTTTACATATTCCAAAACAAAAAATCATAGAACTAACCTTGCGTTCGTCACTCATACAGTACCGTAAATGACGCACCCTGTAGTAGAGAGTTACATTACAATGTAACATACCCACACAGGAACACACTTCATTCATACAGTAACTTCATGTAAACAGATTGTGAAGCACTTCAGTCACGCGGTCTTGTTAATTCCTTCACGCTTCCATACCTCACTCATACAGTAGCGTATAGCCATTATACAGCACTTGCCCATGTTTCACTCATACACTAGCATACATTCATTATACAGCACTTTTCTTTTTTAATCTAGTTATCTTATTTACAGAACAAAATGCACTCTCACTGCCTCATGTTCCGTGACAATAACCATCTCTGCATTTCTGGCCAGGTCGCGTGTGTTGCCAACATAGAGCGTCCCGTGCAATAAGGTCTCGGGAGTGATTGTGGTAATGAAATGTGACGCAGCGACACAAACGGACAGAGAGACAGAGGGACGTTTACACAGACAAGACACATCGAAGTGGTGATGACATCATGCCCAAAATAAGAAGTAGGCAAATCGAAGTGGACCTCTATTGCATGTGACTCGTTTTCTTCATATTCGTTCTCCGTTTCCTATCGCAGCGAAGGAGTGTCAGACATAGACAAACAAAGGCCTCAGTGGCATACATCAACTCTCTAGCTGTTATATAGAATGTTTCGAGACCAGAACCCGCCATTCACATCCCACCTGACCACTCCGTGGTTTCCCCTGGCCACTTCATATACCCTTCACGGGTTCAGGTCACTGGTATCACGTCCACTCCCCAATCATTCCATGTTCATTCTACCCCTCCATGCATAACTCTCACATCACCCTTGAATACTCAGACCAAGACACCTTCAAACCTCTTTCAGTCCATCTCCATATCGATGTCCTCCTTCAACTTGATTCTCTTGGTCAATCTTGCCTCGTTCATACTCTCCATGTGTCCATACCATTTCAGCTTACCTTAGTCAGATCTCAATCAGGGCTTTATACTGGTGAAATATCAATATACTGATTTATATTTTTCCATTAATGTGAGATCACTTGATGTCAATATCATAATATCAAGGGATAGGGGAGCAAGAATACTTCCCACGTATTCCCTGCGTGTCGTAGAAGGCGACTAAAAGGGGAGGGAGCAGGGGGCTGGAAATCCTCCCCTCTCATTTTTTTTTTTTTTTTAATTTTCCAAAAGAAGGAACAGAGAATTGGGCCAGGTGAGGGTAGTCCCTCAAAGGCCCAGTCATCTGTTCTTAACGCTACCTCGCTAATGCGGGAAATGGCGAATAGTTTGAAAGAAAAAAGAAAAGATTTCAAAACGTATCTCCTATCAATCTTCATCACACAAAACACTTGGGTTATTCATAATCTCAAAACTGGAAGACGAATGCAACATCCATCACAGACAATCAACACAGATCATCTGCATGAAGTAATCCTACAGTCCACAACAGATTCACTACCTTACTTCATCTACGTCCATTCAAGTTTTTCCAGGGTGAGAGAGGCTGACCCACAAAAGTGTTTCAATAGACCACATTCGCAACACTTCATGCAAATAGCAGCCAGGAGTCGGTTTTAAGTTGACAATAACACAAGGAATCTTCAACAGGTACTGCAGTTCGTTAGGTCTGCTACAGATGAAGAGAGTTTCATCTAAACTGCTTATGATTCTGAGTGGGATGTCATTAAACGCAGCCTGTCTCAGTGGTAGCAATTACACATAAACAGCACAACACGTCTTCTATGGTTAAAAAAGTTAAAATTTGGTGCATAAACTTAAAGATGGTAAACCATCTGCAAACATTTTTCTTTTACTTCTTCCCTGTTTTACTGAAGATATTTTAACACATCCAGTATGTTTCAAGTGCGAACCATGAGGTGATTTCATGTGACTTGTAGGGAGAAGTTGTTCTTCCCATCCTTACAGCACCTTATGTCAGTTGAGGGAGCTCATCCACTGGCTGGAGACGCCCCTACTCAAGAGTGTACCTGACACGGGACAAATGTCTTTGCAGTACCTCCCATACATATCCTCATTGTTTCTAGTCCTTCACCATTAACTACACCTCATGATACCCGACGTGCCACCACTACATCACACGATCTCAGTGTGGCCGCTGGAAAATGAGGGGTTGGCCGTTGTGACGTCTGTCTCTTTCCTGACACCGTTAAGCTCTAGCAACTCAAGACTTGTGGCAAATCAGGGGAAAGCCATTGTGATATGTCTTTTTTTCTTCCCCTTACACCGCTAAGCTTCGTCAATTCAAGTGGGGCCGTTGTGACACCAGTTTCTTCCCTTACACCGCTAAATTTTGGCAAATGCAAGGTGGAGCCCTTACCCACTCAAGTCTTCCCTAACGGATACGACCCGACTCATTCTCAAACACATAGTTTCATCCCATTTTATTCTTTTCTTTTCTCCAGTTCTTTTACCTTTATTTTATATGTATATTTCACCGGATCACCACCACCGTTCGCGTCTGAACTTTTGAGGCGAAAAACAGTGCTGACATGTGTTGGTTGTAGAGTCTACGAGACCATGTTTCCTGACCTAACCTAACCTGGTCATACTGCTCTTATGTCTGTCAACCTCGAGGCGACGACAGTCATCGTCCTCGTGAGGTTTAAAAGTCATTATACACGTGAGGTATATAGTCAACGTCCTCCTAGGGTTTAAATCATCATACTCGGGAGGATGAAAAAGTCACCATACACCTGGAGTTACGTGATCGCACTCATAAGTTGCAGTCATCATATTCGTGGAAAGAATCATCGTACTTGTGGGGTTAAGCCACTAAACCTAAGGGTTCAAAACCAATCAGGCACCTCGATGCACTTTCTTTTCAACCCTCTGGGTACAATAACTTAACCCCAGGGGTTACGATGACTCAAACATCGTACAAGTGGGGTCGGAGCCGCCATAGCACCCGTAGGGTAGCTGTTCACAAGAATGAAAATCTGGTTATTGTCAAGTCTTACCCATATGGGAGGCCGGGGGAGGCGCGGTACGGCATTCCCCTTCCACGGTAGGGTCTCCCCTGGTAGGGGTGCTGGGGCCACGACCCTGAGGCCATGACGCAGCAGGGGGAGAGGCAGGGCGTTGGTCATCAACCGGGAGGAGGAGGAGGAAGAAGAAGAAGGAGTAAGAGAGGGAGAGAACACCAGTTCAGCTCCCACAGCAGGAGGAGAGAGGGGATTTAGGAAGGGGAGACGTTCGCCATGGTGATCACTAGCTGGTGTCTGCTGCAGCTGCAGGAGGGAGTGTCCACGCGCGGGGCCGGGCGAAGGGGCCGACGTCTGCACACCACGGGGCCCTAGTTCCCATCTCGCTGGGTGAACGATGCTACACACACGCTCGCTCACTGTTCTCCTTTCTCTCTCACTCGCGACTCATGGCAGACTGGGATACCGGTGTGGCGTCTCTGTGTTGCGTCTTCAGTGTTGGGAGCAAGATGAGGGAAGTGACGAAGGTGAGAGGTAGTTGTGGGTGGGAAAGACGACGGGGAGCTAAGAGGTGAGGGAGTGTACGTGATAAAGGCCGTGAGAGGTGGGCGGGGCAGTACGTCTCTTCCGCCGACACCAATCAGCTGATCGACCACACAGCCACCGACGGCCACGTTCCGCTGCTAAACCTGTTGATGCCTCGACACCAGCATGCCAGACGTGTGTACACTCGTCACCCTCCTCCTCCTCCTCCTCCCTCACGTCTGACACAGTATCACAAGTGGTTGAAGGACACTTCAGGGATATCACAATCACCACACAACTCCGCTGGCACAGCAGCTTTGTGTATTGTCGCTTGATTATTGGAATTTTTCGGTTTTCTTGGTCCTGCGGTTCACGGGTGATGCAAGACCATCTCCGTAGCTCTGGAGAGACCGGGTCCGGTGGAGTGGGTGGGTCGTCATCCCCACGAGGGAGGTAGCCAGGCCCGGGGACGGGACAACCACAGTGCTTTGCTATAGTAACCCGGGGTGTGTTTGCGGGCAGCGCGAGGCCCGGCCCTTGTCAATATTCTGCCTCATGCTGCCTCACACCCCTCCCCCTCCAGACAGACACATACACACACACAGTCTCTCTCTCTCTCTCTCTCTCTCTCTCTCTCTCTCTCTCTCTCTCTCTCTCTCCTCTATTCCACCCTTCACTCATCCCCTCGCACACTCGGTTCCTCCATCCCTCATCCTGTTACACTGCCTCAGTCCTCCATAGTGTCATTTACTCTCCTACACTCTTAATCGGTCCTCCACTTCCTCGAACCTCCACCTTCTCACACTATCTTCTTTGAGAACTTCCTCACTCTCTCTCTCCTCACTTTTTCACTCTGTTTTCCTCATTCTCTCACTAGTTTCACTTCCACTTCCTCACACTATCATGGCCGCCAGCACCAAAACCACTCCCAGATCATAAGGAGCCGAGCCATGCCTCACACTCCACCGGTGAGGCAAGAACGAGATGAGAGGGAAGTGAGTGAGGAGACCGAACAGGGTGAGATGCAGGTGGGTGTGAGAGGCAGGCGGGGAGAGGGTGAGGCTGAGGCAAGCCAGGCAGTGTGTGGCACGGCTGCTGGGGCGACACTGGCCACTCTCACTACCACCGGCTGCCTGCCGGGGAGGGACAGGCCCGGGGAACCCACACGGTCGGGGGGAAGGGAGGAGGAAGGAAGGAAGACCGGGGGAGGGATAGGCGAAGTGGCAGATGGAAAGACACGCAAGAACAGCGGGGGTGAGGGAGACTTACTTAGGAATACCAAGAAATAATTCAAGCAGCACCAGACCATTGGGTCCTTTCGAGGCTGTGCGATTTGTGAATGTGTGTGAGCGTAAAAAAGGCAAGCATATAAACTTCAGGGAAACATTTGCAAACTTTTCATGTAATTAAAGACGCTTGAAGCGAAATATTTATCAGTTCTATTCTTAAATGAGTCTACAGCACTGCTTCCAAACCATCCTGACTGGAAAAAAAAATATTTCAAAAAGTTAATGATCCTATTAAAGAAAAAGCACTTCACCTCATTCGAGTTTGAATTCATTACTACGAGTAAAAATGAGACAGATCAAGCCCTAAGTACCTGCTTAGATCGAGATGATCGGAGCCTTTGATCATTTTTGAATACCTGTATTAGATCCCGTCTCAACCTTCTCTTTCGTAAGCATAAAAAATCTTAAGTTGTTCACTCGGTTTTCATAGGATCAATTAATTTCTCAGTCTGGCAATCATCTTGGTAGCTTGACCCTGCACTCTCTCCATTCGTTAGTCTGGCAATCATCTTGGTAGCTTGACCCTGCACTCTCTCCATTCGGTCTGTGTCTTTTTTTCATGCAAGGTGCCCAAAACTGAAGGCATTATTCAAGATGAGGACGCACCAATGACCTTAAAAGAGTGGCGATGTTATCTTCAAACTTTATGTTCAAAATTCTTACCTGTGAATTCAAGAATTTTTCTTCGCTCCCTTTTAACTGCTTCTGTGCACTGCTTACCCGGCTGTAAGTCACAAGAGATTATCAAATCCCAAGTATTAATTTCATTTACCCTTTCTAGCTCAACAGAATTCACACTGTAGCTTACATTCTCGTTTTTACTTCCGATCGGTAAAATCTTACACGTATCCATATCAGAACTAATTTGCCATCTGTCAGCTCAATCCATCAGTTTTGTCTATGTCACTCTGAAGCAGGAGACGTTCAATTTCAGCTGTAAATTTTACATCACAGGTTAGTATCATCATCCACGAATTTCAGCTGTAAATTTTGCATCACAGGTTAGTATCATCATCCACGAATTTCAGCTGTAAATTTACATCACAGCTTAGTATCATCATCTACGAATTTCAGCTGTAAATTTACATCACAGCTTAGTATCATCAATTACGAATTTCAATATCTTACTTTACATCACAGCTTAGTATCATCACCTATGAATTTCGCTATCTTACTTTACATCACAGCTTAGTATCATCATCTACGAATTTCGATATCTTACTTTACATCACAGCTTAGTATCATCATCTACGAATTTCGATATCTTACAATACAGGCCATTATCAATATCACTATCATATATACAAGAAAGAGACCCGGTCCCCAGAAGTGATCCATGCAGCACTCCACTTGTTACGTCTAACCATTTAGAGGCTTGGCCGCTATTCGCAGTTGTTTACGGCCAGTAACCAATCTCTCATCCACCTCAGTAAAACCCCCACCATTGCCCAGTGACTTGATTTTTTACTGGAAACTTGATACGGAACTTTAACGAATGTTTTTAGAAAATCTAGGTAGATAGATTTGTCAGACATGAGCAATTTCGTCGACAACCACACTGAGAATCCTTTATCAAGTGTCTTTTTTTTCTGAATGATAATTTCCATATATTTTCGAAGAAAAGACTATGCTAGATGGACGCTAATCTCCGGGCAATAACATATTACCGATATTAAAATATCGGTGTTACGTTTGTAAACATGAAATCCTCTGGAACTTCTCCCGTAGCAAGGGACCTACTGACAAGGGCAGTCAAGGGTTTGACTATCTCATTTTCGCCTCTTTCAGTGCCCTCGAATAAAACTTATCTGGGCTTGATGTTTTATTTACTTTTATTCAATTTGCTACCGCTAATACAACTTCAGATTTTACATCAATATCTGCAGGACTTTTTTTTTTCCTCCCCTCTCTGAAAATACAGGTGGGAAAAAATCATTTTTTCCCTCCCCTCTCTGAAAATACAGGTGGGAAAAAATCATTTTTTCCTCCCCTCTATGAAAATACAAGTGGAAAAAATCATTACAGATCTTTGCCGTGGCTTTATTTTCAAAGTCACCGTTTTCTGTAGTCAATACACCAAACGACTGGGCAATGGCTCTCTTAATTCTAACTACAAAACCTCTTTCGGTGTCTTTTGCTCTTCTTTGGCAATATACGCTTCATATCGACGCTTACTCTGACGTCGAAGTCTTTTAGACTTTCTTCGCTAATTTACATAATCTATCACGTTAGTAACTGGTCTCTGGTCTCTTATGTGCTAACTTCTTAGGCAACAGTCGCTTCTTTATTTCGTCGCTCCACTGTACTGGCTTCTCTATGGCAACGGACCGTCTACTACGTATTGGCATACATGTTTCCTCTACTGCTATGGAAGGTAAATTAGTCCCACTGTTTAGTTTCATACGAAGCTTATCGTTAATTTCTGCATAATGAAGTCGATATGATCAGTGGCTACACCATTTCTCACAACACCGACTACTTCACTGCACCTATCACAGTTCAACAGATATTACGTATTTGGCAGGAAACCTTTATCTTTTGATATCTAACCACGACTCATGAACGTCAATGTCATAATTTCTTTTACCAGTGCAGTTATCTCTAACTTTAAAATATTGTTATGTACACTCAGTACATTTACACAAATGTTTCTGATATGTGACTGAGACTTCTTGTTTCGAAAAGCACTTTCGGAGGGGGACAGACCTGGTCCATACGTGCTGTGTTATTCTTTCGACCCAAACGTTCGTGTAGACCCACCAAGGAACTTGCTAAAACGCACAACTCCCACTTTATTCAGGTGCAGCCCGTCCTCCGTAAACATATCAGAACGCATGCAAGACTGCTTCCACATGTTTACGAATTCAACTCCCTCCTGGAAACGAAGGTTCATTAATCTATATTGCGGGTGAACGCCGTACTGGAGAGGGCGCTCCCGGTATCGATCCTGGGCAGTACCACTGAGATGGGTGTTATTGCTTCTGTTTCGAAAACATCGAATAAGCTGGCGATACTTCTCTTAGAGCTCCTGCGATCTCTATTTCAGTAGGTCGTTAGTGCCTACATGACACATAAAACGAAACAGTATCGTCAGCACCATCACATTCCACTTCTACAGCCTCAGCAACATCATCGACCCCAGCACCTGGAAAGCCAAAGCTTTTACGGTGTGAGAGGCGGGACGCTTCACATCCCTTGGCTCAGTCCACTGACACCAAGTCGAGACTCCTGTCTACCAAATCGTTCCAGTTCATTCTATCCCGTGCACGCCTTTCACCCTCTTGCCTGTTCAGGTCCCGATCGCTTTTTCACTCTCATCTTTCCATGTCCAATTTTGATCTCCCCGTTCTCCTGCTTCTCTCCACTTTTGACACATATATCCTCTTTGTAAACCTTTCCACATTCATTTGCTCCACATGCCCACACTATTTAAGCATACCCACTTCTTCACCTCTCTCAACCACTTTCTTTTCATTCCCGCACCTCTCTCTTACTATTTCAATACTTATCAATACTTACTCGATATAACCACTTCACACCACATACTCTTCGTAGACATTTCATTTCCAACACACCCATCCTCGTTCGCACAGTCTTATATATATAGTCCATGCCTTGCATCCATATAATAATAATGGGGCACTATACCTTCAGCCATACTCATTTTTGCTCCCCCAGATAACACTCTCTCTCCACACATTCTATAGTGCTCCCAGAACCTTAACCCCCCCCAACCTCACCCACCCTGTGCCACTTCAGCTTCCATGGTTCTATGATTCGTCGTCTCCTCTCTCGTGCTACAAGCTGCCTCTACCATTTTTCTTTCATTTCCAAATCTTCATGTAGCACTTTTGCTTGCCTCCATCCTGGAAGGTACCCACAATCCCGTGCATGAACCGTGAAGGAATTCGAAGTCCTGTGCATACACACACAGCCTTGTGCTCATCCAGGCGCTGGTCCAAACCACGCCCACCTTCTCCATAGTAACCGCGGGGAACACAAGCCAGCATTGATGATGTACACGACGCTATTCTTGCGTTTGTTTCTCTTAGTCTTTAGTCTCAAAATATCACCCATTTTTCGCACTTGCTTCGCTTACTATCTTGACTCCCGACTTTCTGTAATCATCTGTCCATTTCAAGTGAGTGGTTGATCTAGGAAACATTCATGTATCCTCCATCAGCTCACTCTTTCCTTCTATGCCATGTCTGTTCATCTATTTCCTTGACTTTCTTAATCTCAACATCGTGCCATCTGGGTACCTCAGCTCCTTGAAAGCTTCGTCAACATGCTTGAACTCAGTCCTCCAGCAAGTCAGCACGGCATATCCTAAATGCTCCCACATAAAAACCAATCACAACACCAGTCTTCACTCTCATACTGTGAGCTCATGGAAAATGCATTAAAATCGTCTCCATTCGTAGGTTTTCTGTATACAGAGAACTTCACGTCCGAAAATGGTTCGCTGAACCGAAACGTAAGAGCGAAGTGCTCCGGTTGTCTCCAATGTCTTCTTTCATCCTTAGCCACTCTGTGTGTGTGTGTGTGTGTGTGTGTGTGTGTGATTCTCATTACCCTAAGACCCCTTTCTTGAAAGGGTCCTGCTGTTACTGTCAGGAACCCTTCTCCAGGAGTTCCTGCACCACCACGACTGCACCACGTCCATAAGCAGGGATGTGATGACCTCCGCTGGAGGAGAAAGCTCTTCCACGAGACTAGTGTTCGCATTGGTCAACACACGATAACACAGCCTCGCTGATGGTGGTGACCTTACCCGCGGTATAACCACAGGCAGACGGGGTCCAGTAACACACACACACACAATCATTATATATATATTCATATATATATATATATATATATATATATATATATATATATATATATATATATATATATTTATATTCATTTTTGGCATACATTTATAATGAACCAGCCATGGAGTCCCCTAATCACAGCCAGGCCCCAGCAAGACAAACACCTCTAGCGTGGGTTCCCACGGCCCTCAGGAGGTCATCCACGTCTAATGGGCCAGACCTAAGATATTGAAGTGTCGTGATGTCTGTTTGGGCAAGATAAATGAAGGTGTGGGGATAAGGGGCAGGCGAGGAGATGGTATGCAGGTGTGGAGGTTCCATCCTGGTCATGTGGGATACCGTGATGTTAATCAATGTCTGTGATACTGAAGGGATGGCTGGTGGCCAAAAGTACACACGCGCTATTGTGACTCGCGTTTTTCGGTGGAGTAACGTTCCATATGGGGGGGTAATGTTAGTCTGGTGAAATGAAGACTGGGTTCGAGGGAAGGTTCTTTCGCGTCCGTCTGGTCATGTTGACGTGAAGGTGTTTAATGAAGGTGGGGGTTTTGCTAAGGAGTGGAGATTCTGGTGAGGATGGGTTGTTAAACTGTGGTTGGGGGGAGAGAGAGCTTTTGATTTCCGTGTGGAAGGTTGCTACGCGGCTATGATGTGGCACGGGTGGGAGACGGCCGACGGTACGGCACAGAATTAGCTGCTGAGAACGTCAAGTACTTTTGTCTCTTACTGCAGCTGGTGAATGTTCTTGGTTCTTATGCAGCCGGTGATTGTTCTGAGTGCTCTGTCTTGACTGCCGGTGATTGTTCTGAGTGCTCTGTCTTGACTGAGTTTGAGGTTCTGCTACGACCGCTTATGAAGGCGCGAATGATCAAGCACGAAATATACAGTTTAGAGTGGAGTGGGTATATTGTCTGTATACAATACTTGGGGATTCTTTTTTTTCTTTTTTCCTGTCTGAAACTGGTGCCAGTGACTGTTCTTAAGAGCATCTAGTTTGTGTGTGAACTTTTGTGTTGACTGTGAATATCTGTGGTGATAGAGACATTTTATTTTGGGGATACCAGCGTGTCATTTTCGTGATGTACTCCTAACGTGTTTACTGTTGCTCATGTGGTGCTGCACAACTGAGATGTAACTCTCAGCTCATTTTACAAACGAATGGACTTTTTCTCTTTTTTTCAAGGAGGAGAGACAGTTGGAATTAAACATTTTCTTTTCTTGTCATTCTTACGAAGTCTCTTGTGTGTGAGGACACGTCGAGGGACGGTGGCTAATGCTTGGTTGATGTCTAGTGCCACTAGCACTGTGCCGGAGGAGGGGAGGCTGTGGTTGGCAGGAGCCATCCACGAGTTACTGCGAGAGATCATCATGAAAAGCGGCAGTGAGAAGGTTTGTTAAGAAACTGTAGTGGATGGGTGAGAGTCGAGATGTTTGGGTTGATTTCGTTGTCCTTAGGTTTTCATGAAAATCCGGGTTACTAATGAGAGCAATGGCGTGCTGAACGGAAGTCTGAGGATTCCAGTTAGACATTATGTCTTTACAGGAATTAGGATTATTTCTAGAATATCAATTTACAGTGATCTGGTGCCATCACTAGATACGAGGTAGTGGGAGGTGGGCACGTCCACTGAGCCAAGCCACACCTTGCCTACATAACTGATGCTGTGTTGTAACCGCACAACAACTGGACGGAGTAGTGAGGTACAGAGGGGGCGAGGCGATTCATGAGCTGAAACGTTCATACACTTGTCTTGGTGCTGATAAGACCGAGGATGATGACCTGGTGGTTGTACTATGGCGTGATAAATCTATACCAAGTCTGGACCAGTGATGTGTCCTGCATGGCTGGCAAGACCCGGGCCAACAGCGGTAGACAAGGGCCTCGCTGAGTCGAGCCAACAACAGAAAACAGGATTCTTGATGTATGTATGGTTCATGTTGACGTGCCTGAGGACTGGAGGAACACCTGTATAGTGCTAATGTGTGAAGGCAAGAGGCGCGTGAAACAAGTGAAGGAACTATGAGTTCACGAGTAAGAACGTCGCAGCAGTGAGTTACAACTGAGAATATTTGAGAGGCACGGTGGTACGGGTGTAGAATTCCCTCCCAGCAATGTGCAAATTGGTAATTATACGTAAAAGACTACACACACACACACACACACACACACACACACACACAGCTACTGGAACCATCCACCGCCCTAACTACTGCAGCCGGGAACCCCCATCTCTCTCTCTCTCTCTCTCTCTCTCTCTCTCTCTCTCCACACAACAATAACTTGAAGGAAACACACGGCGGTGTAAACACTGTGAGGGAAGAATTTCCTTCATTTTTTTTTTAAGAAATTCAAATTTTTCTTCATTTTTTTTCTTTTAAGGAAACTAAAAACGTATTTAGGGGGGTGACCTCGGCAGGGGAGGGAGGGAGGGAGGCTGGCGGGGCTTGACCAACGCTACCTGTGTCACCACGTCTACCGGGGCGTCACCAGTCGACCCTCCCTCTGCACCATTATTATTCAGTCATGAGATATGTACGTCACTCGGGGGGAGAAGAGAGAGAGAGAGAGAGAGAGAGAGAGAGAGAGAGAGAGAGAGAGAGAGAGAGAGAGAGAGAGAGAGAGAGAGTGTGTGCAGGGCTGTGCCCGGCTGTCTACCGTCTGCTGTGCACCTGTCCATGAGTCAACACCGCATTTCGATCGATGCCTCGCGTGTCAGCTCAATTACAATGGGTCCATACGGTGACGACCTTGAAGTCTCCAAACTGTCACGAGGGAAGGGGGTCTGTTAACGACGAGAGGACACAGACCACCAGGGGGTCCGTCCCTGGTAGTCTGTTAGTACCACAGCCCCATGTAGCAGCCAGCACTTCCCGGTGTCGCGTGGTGGTGGGCGAGGGGCGAGGGGGAGGGTGGTGTAAACAATGCCAGCTGTGAGGAGCAGCAGAGACCAGCTGTGAGGGTCGGTGCCTCCCATGGCCACAGCCACGGTGTTTGGAGCCAGGAGGGCCGCTGGATCGACCGCCTGACGTCACAGGGTTGGTGCTCTCCTCCCCATCTCCCTCCTCCCAAACCCCTCCCGCCCTGCCTGCAGAGAGGGTAAGGGTGTGGGTGTAGGAGGGAGGTAGGAGGAGGAGGAGGAGGAGGAGGAGGAGGAGGAGGAGGAGGAGGAGGAGGAGGAGGAGGAGGGGGTGGCCAAGGGTGAGATGTATCGGAAGATGAGGATGTTGGAGGAGTGGGTGTTGGCCCCACAGCTGTGAATGAGGAAGGGTTATGTGTGTCATGTTGAGGGAAGTAAGAAGTGAGGAGGGTTCTGTAAGGGGGAAACTGTGAGAAAACTATGATGTAATGCTCGAAAAGTAAGCGTTTAGGGACATTGAAATGGGGCAGGTGGTGCTGGAGATACTGTTGCTGGGGAAACAGAAACGGGTGAGGCTATGATGGAGAAGTCAGTGTTGGGGAGACAGTAGTAAGGAGAAATGGTGCTGGAGAAGGTAGTGCTGAGGTGGTGTTGGAGGAGGTAGTGTTGAGTGAGGCGGTGTTGGAGGAGCTGGTGCTGAGGCGGTGCTGGAGGAGTAGGGTTGAAGTTGGGCTGCAGAGGATAGTGTTGAGGTGGACCTGAAGCAGCTGGTGTTAAGATGATGCTGGAGAAGGTAGTGTTCAGGTGGTGCAGCAGAAGATGGTGGATAGGTGGTGCTGGAGAAGATGGTGTTGAGATGGTGCTGGAGACGCTGGTGTTAAGGTGTTGGAGAAGGTAGTGTCCAGGTGCTGGAGAAGCTGGTGTTGAGGAGGAGGTTCTGGAGAAGCTCGTGGATAGGTGGTGTTGGAGAAAGTAGCATTGAGGTGTTGGTGGAGAAGGTTAAGGAGTGTTGAGGTGGTGGTGTTGGAGAAGGTTCAGGAGTGTTGAGGTGGTGGTGGTGGTGGAGGTGGAGGTGTGGCAATACGGAGCGCCTGGCGGGGGAAATATTTACGATACACCAGCAGCGACAGTGCCATGAAGTGTCAACACTCTGGTAGCAACACTGTCCAGGACATGGCTAACATTTTAACATGTAAAAACTGAGACAGACAGACAGACACAGACACACACACATATTAATATCGTCAGGCCGGGAGTAAGTTACAGGAATCTATGCGAAAGAAGGACTTGGGCGGATGGCATTGTCCCTAAACTGTCGCCAGAGTCCCACATGAGGAGAAAAGCAGTCAGGGAGCCAAGGTGTCTGCCTGGCAAAGATCAAAACAGCATTCAAGTAAATGGATAAAGAAATATTTTGCAAGCTGTTCACCTCCTACATTAGGCCCGAATTTAAGAGAGCTGGCTTACAGGGAAAGGTTAGAGACTTTACATTTGCCCACTATGAAAGAGAGAAGAGGATGGGGTGACCTGATCCCAACCTCTACCGCCTTAAACCAGTGTGAGGAAATCAACAGCGAACACATCTTCGGGGAAATGCACGCACGGAACAACCAGAGGCCACAACATGGAACCTGGCACGAAAACCTATACAAAAAATATGGAGGAAAAACATAATCTTTTGACAGTACAAGAACAGTGCATGTGGTGGAGTGCGTGAGTGACGAGTGTGTGACTGTGGGGACTGCATTCCGGAGTTTACAGAGTTGCATGATGGTGGAGAAAGTTCAAGAGACGTGAGAGTCTCCACCATAGCTGTAGAACCTCCTCTCTGGAGAGCACAAACAGGTAATTACAAAATGGGAAAATTCACACGTATGTATCCCCCCCTCCCTCACAACCACACTGTACAGAATGTCACAAATTGAGAGGAAAAAATCAGGAGGATTGTGAGGATGGTGAGCCATGGATTGTGACGATGGTGAGCCATGGATTGTGAAAACTGTCAGCAATGGATTGTGACGATGGACAACCATGGGTTGTGAGGATTGTCGACCATGGATTATGAGGACTGTCAGCCATGGATTGTGAGGATGGTCAACCATGAATTGTGAGGATGGTGAGCCATGGGTTGTGAAAACTGTCAACCATGGATAGTGAGGATGGTCAACCATACCTTGGCGAAAGGCTGAACCACCTTTAACCCCCTGGGGCACGAGGGGGAGGGAGGGGTTTGATGATGTCCTGATATCTCATCTCATCCTTAAGGGTTAAGCTGAGGTGAGGCAATCATATTATTCAAGGGTCGCACCTTCGCCCTCAAGCTGGGTTTGATGACCTGGATAACATCGTCTCATTCACCCCACACACGACAGACTCACAAGAATGGCACACAGTCAGTCCGGGGTTTCCCCCCACTTAGGAGATCAATATGGACATACCAGGGACAACCCAGAGGCAGAAGCAGACGGAGAATGAAAATCTGCACCTAATTTGCACCTGAACAAAGAGATGTGAGCAACAGTGAGGGAGGGAGGGAGAGAGTGAGGGAGGGAGGGAGGGAGCTCTGAACTTACCAACGCTACCAGGCAGAAGGTCATGCGACGTATGACTGAAACTTTGATGAGGCTGACAGTCAGGCGTTTTCTGCGACTGTGAGGAACCTTATTACTAGGGGGAACAAGCCATGAGGCTGACGGTCAGGAGTTCACACACACACACACACACACACACACACACACACACAGACGCCCGACACAACACAGTTCTCGGAGGCGTTTTGTTCCCACTAGGGTGTTAAAGGTGGCAGGAAATGAAGCGGCCTGGGGGTACGTGACCCGGTGGTGGGAGTTCACTTGTGTTGGTGTGGGTGACGGGAGGTGGAGGAGGAGGAGGAGGAGGAGGAGGAGGAGGAGGAGGAGGAGGAGGAGGAGGAGGAGGTGGTGGTGGTGGTGTAGGAGGAGGTAGAGGAGGAGGAGGAGGAGGAGGAGGAGGAGGAGGAGGATGTGTAGGAGGAGGTACAGGAGGAGAAGGTACAGGAGGAGGAGGAGGAGGAGGAAGGATGACTCACGGGACATTCGACAGTAACTTTTACGAGTGGGATCCCCAGGCCCACCCTGAGGTGTCCCCCCCCTTCCTCCTCCTCCCTATCCCTCCCCCTGCATTACCCCCACTGGGGGGGGGGGGTGATAGTGGTGGTGGGTAGTGAGTCAACCAGACGCCGCTGCCGCCGCCAGGTTCACGTATCACACACGATCAATAGCCCAGCATTATCAACCCTTCATTACGGATGGTATTTTAAGCCTGTGGTTCACGGTGTAGTACGAGGGGCACGGACCCTGGGTATGACGGCCTCACCCCCTCACCTGACGTTGAAGAGCCAAGATGTAAAAAAACGAGCGAAGCCATTATACCCAAGGGTTGTAAGGTCGTGCACAAGGGTCGTGCCGTCGTGCTCAAGGATCGTACCGTCGTGCTCAAAGATCGTACCGTCATGCTCAAGGGTAGTACCGTCGTGCTCAAGGGTCGCACCGTCATGCTCATGGGTCGTACCTTCGTGCTCAAAGATCGTACCGTCGTACTTGAGGGTAGTACCGTCGTACTCAAGGATCGTAACGTTGTGCTCAAAGATCGTACCGCCGTGCTCAAGAATCGTATTTTCATGCTCAAGGTTCGTATAGTCGTACTCCAGGGGTTAACTTCGCCCCCTGTAATTCCAACCACATTAGGAAAATCATCCACCTCTACTCCTCTTACGACGGGCTAGTATTCTCCCCCGTCAAAAAGCGCTTCAAGAGAATGTCCAATCCACTAGGCAGGTCTGCCATCCCCCTCCTTCAGTGGAGCAGTTTATGAGCGTGCTGACACGGGCGTCTGAGGCCCACCCTTCATTACTCTCCTTCACTAGGCAGGAACCTCCTCAAGTACCGGGGTCTTGATGCCTCCCAGCGTGCCTGGCAGGTAGACTTCTCCGGCCCTTACGCCAACACAACTCCCACTTGGACCAACACCACCATTTTACCCAACGTCAACATTAAATAAATGCTGAGGTGATTTCTAACATAGTTTCTTTGGGTTACCTTTTACGTGCGTTTCGCTATGCACTGTTCACTGCTAAAGTTAACAAATGTTATTTCCTTTTTTTCCTTAAGTTGGAGGCTCTAGTCACGGACAGAAGTCCACATCAAGGCTGGACCTACATGAAATTATGGAGAAAGTTAATGGAAGGGAAAAAGATGAGACAAAAGAAAATATTCATGAATTTAGGAGGAAGTGAAAAACCTCTCTTTTGAATAGCGTCGGATCACTGTTACTGGGAAAAACATGAAAGGGTACAAGAGTTCCAAAGCTTCGAGGTGCAGAGAAAGAAACAGTTATCAAAACGGCCCACCCTTGAGTTGCCAACGGCCACACAGTAATCATGTGACGCAGCAGCTTACCGAGTATTGCGTAGTCTACCTAGTGGTGGGGGTACACAACTTCATTATTATTGTTATGATCATTAATATCATTCCTGTCGAGAGAACTATGCTTGATACTGACTTCCTCCACATATACTAGGTCAATAATAATAATAATAATAATAATAATAATAATAATAATAATATTATTATTATTATTATTATCATTATCATTATTATCATCATTATTATCATTATTACTATTATCATTATTATTATTATTATTATTATTATTATTATTATTATTATTATTTTCATTATCATAATAATAATGATACTAATAATAACGTATCGAATTACCTGCACCTAAATGCTAAAAAGATGAATATACAAACAGTGTAGACAGTGACACTAAAAAGAGAAAGGGGCTCAAACAGATAATCTCAACAGACACTGGGATGACACTATCTATTACTGACGATGTCAACAATAGCTGGGATGGCGCTGTTGTTGTAGCCGTCTGTGGGAGTTCAGATGGGTCTGATGCGGTTTCTGTGGCGAGCTGCAACATCGAGACGAAGCTCCTCGGGTGACAGGAGGTGACGGTGGCGAAAGTAGTAACAGTAGCGTCTTTCCGAATTGCCAGATGAGGTCAGGGTGACGGTCGGGTAGATTCCCGGGTTCTGTAGTGTGCTGAACGCCACTTGGCGGGTGGTGTGAGAGGGACTACGACTGATCCTTTCCAACAGTCCTGTTCTGTGGTGGACAAGAAGGAAGACCAGGGAAGGGAAAGAGCAGGTGAGTGTAGGAAGAAAGAAAGATCCGCATACGGTCCCTGATTTAAATTCCAGAAAGGAAACCTGTCGATGAAGATTATAAAGACGACAGCTGAAATATCCGATGAAGGTATCGACGTGTTGTTCCAAAGAGAAGGTGGGGATTAACTTCAACCCAAGGAATGGTGGGATATGGACCCTAATCCATGGAAGGGAAATGGATTCTAAGACACCGAGGGATGTGTAGTCTGTTCCGAGACCTAGAGGGTAATGGACTCTAAGATTTGGAGGGAGATGAATTCTGCTTCAAAACCTGGAGGGAAATGAACTCTGTTTAAAATTTGGAGGGATATGAACTCGTCTCAAAACATGGAGGGAAATGGACTCTTTTCAGCGACAATGTGGGAATTAGACTCCATTTCAAGACAATGAGCTTCGCATACTATTCAGAGTGACAAAGAGAAGTTCGGTGGGGTGAACAAGTGGGAGGACGGGTGGGGTTGGGGGGAGCTGAGGCCTTGTGAGACAATAGTGGGTGGGACTCGCGTGTAAGCCAGGCTGGTGTGCACCGTCTTCGTCTTGTTATGGTTCAAGGTGACGCTACTGGCGGTGGTCCAGCTCCGGAGGTTCTTAATGGGTTTCTTTTCCCATTGTTGAAGTTTCCAGTCAAAAACAAAAATATACACCTGAGGGTTAGAACAAGAAATAGGAGGAAAACTTCTTAAAAGAGCTTTGAAGGACGTAGAAAATCTGCCTTTCAAAAATGAACGGGTCGTAAGAGTTTCAAGGCTTCAGTGTGTAGGGAATGAAACAGTTATCACAAAGGAGCACCCTTGAGTTACCGACATCCATACAGTAATCATGTGACACGTGTGGTTGGACAAAGCAGCCAGCAACGAGAAACGGAAACCAGAGTACTATCTATAGAAGAGGGAAAGCGAGGTCACACTGCGGCGTATGGCAAGTGGCTTAAGTCTGGAAGTCATAGTAGGAGAGATGGTAAGTCGGACAGCTCTGGACTCGATTCTACCTAGTGAGTATGTAAGGGGTATGAACCTTTCCGACGTGAGAGCAGTACTCCATACAACAACGAAACAATCCTTGTATAACCGAGGAAACTGCTAGCAA
Organism: Panulirus ornatus; assembly: GCF_036320965.1. Taxonomy (NCBI): domain Eukaryota; kingdom Metazoa; phylum Arthropoda; class Malacostraca; order Decapoda; family Palinuridae; genus Panulirus; species Panulirus ornatus. Next base: position 29,655,863 of record NC_092224.1, on the reverse strand, counting down.
GAAAAGAATCTACGGCATCTGAACTCGATTCCTAATGTCTTAAGGGTAAACTAAACTATCAATGTAACACGGGGTTTCTAAACAGTCATTACATGTTACAGTAATACTATGTACGTTCATTTGTGCTCAGTGGTGAAATTACAGATCCATCAAGACAGATGAGAAAGTTATAATGGGTCTGAGAAAATAAGACGAGCAGAAATTAGGCTTTAAGAGGCAATAAACTTAACGAGGCTTCATCTGCCGCACTAGGATATCCTGTCTGAGTTTACAGAAGAAATTATGACGAGACGAGACACAGATCGAGCGAGACAGGATGGAGCGGAGTGGAAGGAGAGGTTGAGGAATGCGGCGGTGCTGAGTCGTCACGAGATGACAGCATCTGGTTACCTTCCGAGGAAAGAAAATCGTTGACGAAGTGAAAGCAGAACGTAAGAGACACAACAGAACCATGAGGGACACTGGTGTTGAGAGAGAGAGAGAGAGAGAGAGAGAGAGAGAGAGAGAGAGAGAGAGAGAGAGAGAGAGAGAGTTGATCAATCACCTACGGGAACAGATCGGCGACTAAAAGCTAGATATGAGGGTACTAAGTTAGGGAGAGAAACTAAAGAGGGGAGTCGTCCAAGATGGAATGAGAGAAAAAGAAAAGCAGATAGAATTATTCTGCCAATGTGAAACAGCTGTAGCACAGCCAGAACAGAAGAGTGAAGGCACACGTTGTTGGAGACGCTTTTGGCCCAAGACCAGAACGACCTATCATAACATGAAATGCGTCGCACTTCCTCTGGATAATGGAACACTTTGCTTAACGGATAAGACAACTGCAATGATTTCGAGCAGAGATGATTGCTGAATGCGAGTCGGAGGAAGGAGAGTTCTTAAAGGTTTGATACCATCAATGCACCTGGAAGACCTGTGGGCGACGCTGACACTATTGGTAGAATCAACAAACTACTATCAAGCAGGTGCATCTCTCAAGGTATCACATATAAAGACCAGGAAGCACGATGGTCCCACGTTCGTGTCCTGCGGGACACCACTACAGAGGAAAGGGAAGGTGGACATAACCCCTGGGAAGTATACTGCCTGATGAAGCTCAACTATTGAGAGAACTTTAGCACAACACTACCTTGTCCCACGGGCAACAGATCAAGGCGAAGAACGTGGAGGGAGCAAGTCCTTCCTACGATTCTCATGTCAAGAAACAAACAAACTATAAGGAACTTTCTTTTGCCCTTGCATCAAGAGTTCAAGAGCAATTGCCTTGTTATCATAAGTGTATATCGTTCACCCTTGTAAGCATGGATCAGTGATCATGTCTCCCACGCTATTGTAGCAGGAAATACAGGTCAAACTCTCTCTCTCTCTCTCTCTCTCTCTCTCTCTCTCTCTCTCTCTCTCTCTCTCTCTCTCTCTCTCTCTCTCTCCTCTCTCACATGCAAAGGCAAAGGCTATGATCATTTTCTCTCGCTGTCAGGAGGAAGGAATCTTTCACCCACAAGGTCACGTTCATTTCCCTTCCTCTCCCGCAGAAGAGATCGTGGCCTCAGCTTTCTTTCTCCCACAGACGAAGTTTCTCCTCTCTCGGCCTCTCCTCCTGTTGACAAGGTTACCGTGGGCGGAGCTGCGCCGCGGGTCACCAGTCCTTCCTTGAAGTCAGCCAACCACCTGACGTTATCTCCGCTTCTCAGAAGTCCTTGGGTTCACACCTAGGTCACCTGGTCCACACATAGAGCCACCGGGTCCACACCCGAGTCACGTGGTACACAACCAAGCCACCTGGTCTACATCCAAAACATTTGGTACGAACTCGTCTCACTTGAGGCACTCCTAGGCTGCAAATGGAAGGGTTGGGTTTCATCCCTTTACATCCTGTCCCACCTGATCAACACTCAAGCCAGATGGTCCACACCTAAGACCCTAACTTAACATGTAAGCTCCTTTGGTCCACACTCAAACCAAGTCTACACCACAGCAACGCAACCAGATCCATACTTAACCGGTTGGTCTATATCTAACCCACTTTTGGTGTTTACGTTTTCTACCTCAAGCACAACGGCACGATCCTTGACCACGGTGGTGTGGTTCTTGAGTAAGTCGGTATGATCCTTGAGCTGGGCGGTACGATCCTTAAGTACGTCGGTTGGTACCATCTTTCTCCACGATGGTACCATGTATGAGCATGGTGGCACCATCCTTAAGCACTGTGCTCAAGGATATAATGGCCAGGGCCCCCCCAAAAAAAAACCAAGGGTCGTCCAGTCTTATTCAAGACTGTACTGTCGTGCTCAACAGGTTCGAGTTAACACTCACAAACATCACGGCCTACGGCTTAGGAAATGTATCCCACGAATCAAGTGATCTAACGCAAAATTCATAAAACAAATGATCGGATGATTTAGAATTAATCCCTAATGATACATGGTATGGGGATCACCTGAAACATCACCAGGGAAATTAATTTTGCTTTCCATTGTAAGTATAAGTTATTTACATCAGAATGAGACCGTAAGAGCATTTAGGAGCATCCATTTCTTTAATCCTTCAGTAATATATAATACAGTGGAGACGGCTTTATATAAACAGGGGAAATATTGGTTCACTTCAGGTAAAAGTTGGTGACACATTTGTAGATCAGGAACCATGAGAACCTTATCCAATCACCTACAGAGACCGAAATGTGCCTTACTTCTTAATGTTACAACCGGAATACTCCACACACACACACCCGATTTCCCCGTCGCACAACTGGCCAATAATGTAAACACCAAACCAAGTTGCAGTTCGCGCCGCCGCCCGCCCTCCCAGCGATCAGCCTCTGAACAGAGTACCCAGCAGCTCAACACACTAAGTGATACTTTTTTTTCTACTATAAATCTCGACTGCTTTGGGAGGTCAAATAAGGTTTTCGTAGGTTCTATTGACTTCTACATCTACAAGTCTTTCACCAAACTCTTGCGTATTCTTTTAACCCCTCGTTTTCCCTGACCTTCATCGCCCTCCCCACTATCACCTACCTGGTATCGTACGATGATAAATGTTCCAAATCACGCTCCCCGGTCTCATCGTACTCTGGATACAGTATACTACCACTGCAACAGGAAATCAACTTCTACGCGATTCAAGTGAGCTTCTTTTTAACCTCTTTAATCAACACACACACACACACACACACACACACACACATACACACACACACACACAATATCGGGAACACAATCCAAGGGTAATCCAAGTTACCAGCAATATAAATTCATTAATCGCGAACGCGTTTCTACATAGATTAGGAGAATGAGCCGCAGTCTGAAATGCAATCTGCGACTCCAGAACAAATTTCATCTAATGGAAACGAGGTTTATGTTGTTCAAGCTCAGCTCTTATACTGGTTCCATTTCATGCCCATTATTAAGCAAGCTAATCTAAAACAATTTCCCCAGGAAACACTTGTCTCCGTTTTCTTCATCAAAGGCTGTGTTTCAAGCTGAATGTATCCCAAAAAAGCAGTCCGCTGTACGCATTTTCTTTTTTCTTTCTTTTTAGCACTCAATTTCCGAAAGGTCATTCTTTAATGTCACTTAAGCTGGATACAGCTCATTCTTTACCACTTATCTTTAATCTAACGTGAGTCACAAAAGGCACAATTAATTAGATGTGTTGAGAAATAGCCTTGAGCTAAGGATACTGTGTACAAGGTTAGCCCCCGCCATGTTACCCGTTCGTCAACTGCCTCGCCCGCTGACCTCGCCAAGACAAAGGCACAGCGGCCGTACACACACACACACACACACACACACACACGAAGCCCACCGGAAGTGGGTGTATCTTGTATTTACCGGGCCGGTTAATTACCACAGCACCGTGACGTAACAGGACCTTGATACAGTTATAGATCTTGTTATTGTGGGATCAGGAAGAAGGTGGTTGTTACTGAAGGGTGGCTGGGAGGAACACTGCGTTTTGAAGGGAGATGGTGAGCACGTTCCTTGAGGGAGGATAGCAGGAGGACGTGTCCTGAGGAAGGGTAGGGGCCATCTATTTCTACGGGAGGATAGGGTGGACGACGTGTTTCTACGGGAGGATAGGGTGGACGACGTGTTCTGAGGGATAAGGTGGACGTGTTTTGAGGGAGAACATGGAACACGTTCCCTATGGAAGAATAGAGATCACATATTCTGAGGGAGGACAGAAGCACGTGTGCTGAGGAAGGATAGGGAGCACGGATCATGAGGGAGGATAGGGAGCATGTGCCCTGAGGGAGGATAGGGAGCATGTGCCCTGAGGGAGGATAGGGAGCACGTGCCCTGAGGGTGGATAGGGATTTCGTGCCATAAAAGAGGAGGAGCACGTACCCCGTGGAAAGAGAGAACGAACTCCGAGGGAGGATATGTAACACGTATCTGGGGGAAACGGAGAACATACCCTCAGGGAGGAAAAGAAGCATGCGCCTTGTAGTTGGATAGAGAGCAAGTACCTTAAGGGTGGATAGGGACGAAGTGCTCTAAGGGAGAATAAGGAGCACGTAACCTGAGGGAGGATAAGGAGCACGCACCCCGAGGAGGAATAGAAAGCACGTACCCTGAAGGAGGATAGGGAACATGTTACCTGAAGAAGGATAGGCAGAACATATCCTGAGGGAGGATAGGGCACGTACCCCGACGAAGGACAGGAAGCACGTGCCCTGAAGGTAGATAGGGAGCACGTGCCCTGATGAGGAAGCACGTGCCCTGAGGGAGGAGAGGGTCCACGTACCGTGAGGGAGGAGCACAAAGAAATCTCGTGCCTTTGAACCTTTACCTTTAAAGGTGAGGTCAAAGGTCCTGGCCATCACAGCGAAAAGGTCGTACCGTCATACTTAAGGTTCGTACCTTCCTGTTCAAAGGTCGTATGGTGGTGCTGAAAAGATTACCAGGGTAGTTGGTTGGCTGGTTGATTAGTTAGACTCTAAAACGCTTAATGGACTGCCACGGCCTAATATTAAGTCCAGCTACGTCAAGTTATAGCTCCCTGTCGAAGAAAACCTGGACACGCTTCCTCCAGGTGTCTCAAAGAACGTACCCATACCATACATGTTGTCAGTTCAGGAAAGGCACTAGTATACGTGGATGTAATAGCACTAACCAGACCAACAGACGACTGGAACCCCTGAGGACTCTCGCGGGTGAGTGACACAGGTGTCAAGCAGCAGACGTGTGTGAGGGAACGTTACGACTTACTGTAGCAGAGTTTCGTCTCCCAGATGATACTACTCACCTGCGGGAAGAGAGAAAAAATTATCAATTAAGCAAATCTTTATGATTACCATAAACATTCAATTACTTCTTTCATACGACCTTTAAGAAACAATATAATAAAGTGCTTTAAAAAAAAAACAGGGTGTGGGAGACTGAATTATCCATCTTACGCTAGCTGAAACGACATGGGGCAACTGAATGCCTTAATCAAGGCCATCTTATCAACGCTCTCTCTCTCTCTCTCTCTCTCTCTCTCTCTCTCTCTCTATATATATATATATATATATATATATATATATATATATATATATATATATATTGGAAAGGATCACAATTTCGCGCGTAATCAAGATATTCCTATGAGTTCACGGGGAAAATGATATTTATCTATCCATCAATCTATCTCATATACATATATATATATATATATATATATATATATATATATATATATATATATATATATATATATATCCTAGCCTAAGCCAAGTATTCATTTTATCGACCGGCCCTTTGGAAACGATGAACAGCTGGGTTAATTGTGGCCCGACTGACGCGACCAGTAAGATACCTCAACATCGAGGCTCACTTCTGGAGGCCGACGCCCGATACCTGACGTGGGGCCTGTGGTCCATACATGAGGCAGCAACCATGCACTAGTGAGCCGACACCCATGACGACCACCACTCCTGACGCCGAACTGTACTACGAGCAGCTGGAGGCTCCTCCTCCCACCGTCGGGCCCCCAGTGGTGTCACCGTGGAGGAAATTCAGGTCTGGGAACCTTCCATTCACCCGTCAGCTTAGCGGCGGTAATGCGACTAAGTGGGTATTGTCTGGGTCACTGGCAAGGAAGCTCTCACACAGTCAGCAGTGAATGACACCGTTGCGAAGGCACTGCTCCGATTTGCGTTTCGAATCAAGATTTCGGCGACGCTTCGAAACGAGAGTTTCAGAATCTCAATGCGGGGGCTTCATACCGCGATTTCATGCTACGTTTTCATACAATATTTTGGCCAAGCGTGTCTCAAACCAGCGGAACTTCAAGGCAGAGTGACCCAGCGGTCTATGACATTATGAGCCACGCTCCTGGTCGCTCTGGCGTGACGATGTGGCTTTCTACAGTGGTCCAGTCCGGTCTTATCTATAAAACACTGCGATCAGGGGTTCATATAAAAAGCTTCATTACAAAAATCCAACGAAAAGTCCTTAAAACAAATATGTTGACAAGCGTGTTCATCCAGCGTTTCCAACAGGAATTTCTCCCATCCAGACTTTTCTAGTCGGTGTTTCTGTGGGGCAGCACTATGTTGCCGCACTTTGATTCCTTCCCTTGATCCCTGCTCCGACCCAGAGCAATGACGCAAATGTTGACCACGGTCCTGACTCGGTCGAAAATCATCCACTTCCTCAAAAAAAAATATTTAAACTCCTCGTAGTCATTGTTGTGTCTCCCTCAGTGGGAACGAAACACTCTTTTATTCACCTTCTTTTACCTTTATATTTCTCTTTCCAACAATAAGCACCCTAGCCCTGGCCTCTGGCCTGACCCCTTTCGGGTCGGGTCGAAGGCCAGTGGTGTCGAGGGTGTAGTGAAGATGCGTGTGGTGGCGCCTCCCTTCGTAAGTTAACATGACGTCGAAGTGACGAAGGAGACATGCTGCATTTGCTCGAAAATTGGTGGTGTTTTTCTTTCCAGAGCTTGGCTTCGATGATGAGTAGCTGCAGCCTCCGATCCCAGAAAGGGAGTCCACATTTCTACTCGAGTTAGCGCGCCAATACGAGGGAACACTATCATATATATATATATATATATATATATATATATATATATATATATATATATATATATATATACTAGCGTCGTTGACCGTGACGCATTCATAGGCGGCCTGAGGTCGCGCATACGTATAGGTTCGAATCCTGCTTGCGGCAGTCAGTCCAAAGTCAACCTAGCTGTTCATCCTCCCTTACGGGTTGGTCGATAAAATGGATACCTGGCTTAGGCTGGGGTTTTATGTACACAATGTTGATGGGATAGCCTTGATTATGGTATTTCGTTGCCCGTGCCGCATTAGCTCACACACACACACACACACACACACACACACACACACACACACACACACACATTGAATTTCGCAAACAAAAATATATGCATCCTACTGTGTCTTGTGACACAGCATTCAAAACAATTTCAACTCAATTTCTTTTTTTTTTTTTGGAAATATTACGGAAATAGCGTTGACTGCATTTCGCCAGAGATCATTTCAATTAATAATTTCCAAAAAATTACCACAAACTTTTAACCATTTTGACATTGTATTCTTTTCAGCTCACTGACGATGATGCAGCCTCGTTGAAAGTGACCTCTCCTGTATTATATATATATATATATATATATATATATATATATATATATATATATATATATATATATGTGTGTGTGTGTGTGTGTGTGTGTGTGTGTGTGTGTGTGTGGGTGGGTGGGTGGGTTATGCTATTCTTTCGTCTATTTCCTTGCGCTACCTCGCTAACGCGAGAGACGACAATTAAGTATAATGAATACGAGAGAGAGAGAGAGAGAGAGAGAGAGAGAGAGAGAGAGAGAGAGAGAGAGAGAGAGAGAGAGAGAGAGAGAGAGAAATTTGCACAAACACAGGACACTAAAAACCAGTCATAACACAGTTAACAATACACAATACGTTAGGTATTCATCACGGTGATGAGCAAGACAAGTCATTTTAAGAACGCCTCGTTCGAGGAATAGCTGGACACACAGTGCCAGGTAAAAGCAAGAGTCAGTGGACTATGACTGTATGAAAAAGGGCCTTGTGTCGCCGTGCCCGCGGCCTGCGGTGAATGTCAGAAGTTAAGCCAATTTGTGGTTTTAAGTAACCAGGTTTAGCATGGCGTGAGGGGGTGGAGGAGCGCGAGGCCAAGTCCCGCACGAAGCCCCTCCAGCTACCCCGCGGCCGATTGCTCCATCTTGCACACACCCTGTATGTCACCCACACCCCCCAACCCTGTGTCAACCCCCACAGTGGACTGACTGAAGGTACTCAGGCAAAAGAGCGACACTTACGGTCGGCTGTGCGCAAGAGCTGGAAACTTTGTAACGTCACTTTGCGACTCAGGCGACGAGCGAGGGTCTCCGTGACACCCATCACTGCACAGGATGATTACGAAGAGAATATCTACAGAGATATATCGGCCACTCTCCTCTGCTATATTTATGACTTCCCATTCTACGTGACTGGCCACCGAATGTGCTGGAAATACCTCCAACATGGTCTCGGGAACGATTCCAAGAGGAAGCTGAATTTGCCAAGCTGTGTTTTTTGGCAACATATTACGACCAGTGTTGACGTGCCGTGCGTTCCATTTGTAATGACGCAGTGAACATAATAAAGTCGTGACCTCAGTTACTGGTGGTTCAGTTATTATCGCTGTGTTTGGGCAAGATAACTGCCAGTATTATATTTAACTATAATAATGTTACGGTCGTATCGTGATTCATGCAGTCATGAAAAGAAGAAAAAAACTATATATATAATGAAAAGCACATGTACGATAATTCATATTATGATGTGCGACTCATTATTTTGCTGCACCTGGTGAAGTTGGGTAATGTGATTCAGCGATATTTTGTCTGGGTACAGTAATTACCAATTCATAATGTGCAAGGAAGGAATTTAACACTCGTGGGGCCCCGTCTCTCTCTCTCTCTCTCTCTCTCTCTCTCTCTCTCTCTCTCTCTCTCTCTCTCTCTCTCTCTCTCTCTCTCTGAACCTTTACAGTTTATATATCTAGACATACACAAACACTTTCGCCTAAGCAATGTCCCTACGAGCCCCGAGGGTAGAACGAACAGTAGGATCGGCTATTGGCCGACTTCTGGCGCCTAGGATTCGAATTCCGGTGGTCGGGTTAACCACTTCGCCGCGGAAGCCAGTGTGCATGTGTAATATTATCTATGTTATAACCAAAAGATAGATTGAATTTCATATTCTGAGCACTACGCTAAGCACTACAACCAGGAGTTCATCATGACAGGATATAAGCGAGCACGCTTAAGAATGTCTGCGGTATACGCTAGGTCTGTAAAGCAGTATGTCCATAAGGTGTACCAGGGGCTAGACTTGACTGTTCTCCTTAATGGAGGATGAGTGACCGACGAAAAGGTAATGCTCCTGTCACTGCCCGACCATTACAGAGGTGTTATCTACCTGGATATCATTAGAAATAATCAAGACTGAATACTCAAAAAAATTTACCATTCTCTAAAAGAAAAAAGAAAAAAAAGCCGCCTCTATATATATATATATATATATATATATATATATATATATATATATATATATATATATATATATATATATATATATATATATTCACCAACAAAAAATACATTCTAGACGAACATCATATTTTTCAACTGTATCAACCCACCCACCCAGTACAGTCGCCCCCGGCGTGTTCAGACAGTAACGCGTCTGGCAAAATTCACTCTGGTGTCAGTCATGCAATACAGGAATAACAGTTAATCAGGCGTGGTTAACTAAGACATTAAGATTCCTACATCTGTCTACATCTCTTCTCTCAGTCTCTGTGGCTACATACGGTACAGGCGCTGCTCTACGCATCAATAGGCCAACGAAGAGCAGGCAAGGTCAGCATGTTGTATGTAAATCTAAATTTCCGTGGGTGAAGTACTTTTACACACTGTCCTGATTATGGTATACTTGTATCATGCACACCTGCAGACGGGTTGACATCGGCTGATCAGTTGTCGAGGAGCATGTGTACACAGCGGGGCCGGCAGCAACACAGACGGGGGAGAGAGGGAGAGAGTACACCACTCCGTCAGGACCAGACACATGACCAGACTCGCTCTAAAAACCACCACTCACCCTCCTCACCTACGAACACCCAGATGGACACACCAGATTACAAGGATGTCTTGTATAAAAATAAGTTAGCAGAATTGGTTTTCTTTGGCGAAGTAATCAACTAGGCTGTCATATGAAAATAAGTTAGAAGAGTTAGTTTTCTTTTGCGGAGTAATCAACTAGGCTGTCTTAAACGAAAATACGTTAGAAGAGTTCGTTTTCTGTTGCGAAGTAATCAGCTAGGTTGTCTTATACAAAAATAAGTTATAAGAATTCGTGTTCTTTTGCGAAGTAATCAACAAAGCTGTCTTATATGAAAATAAATTAGAAGAGCTCGTTTTCTTTTGCGATAATAAATAATTCACCTGGGTTCTACCTCTTCTCGTCTACTGAACATATGTAAACTTCGAAAACTATTACTATATAAGTCCACAACTTTTTCCAACGATAACATATACGTCTCATAACAGTCCCCCTAACGACACCCAACAGACGATTACATGGTCGATTCACTAGGTATAAACCGAAGGTTTACTTTCTTTACCTCAACCTCCCTTCATATCCCAAATACCAGCAAATTCGGACAGCCCTCCAGTTCTACATTTCTAAAACTTGTTTCAATCCTCTTGTATCTCTAGCATGACAAGTTGCTACATATCTAAACCTTGTTTCAATCCTCTTATATCTCTAGCATGACAAGTTGCTACGTATCTAAAACTTGTTTCAATCCTCTTATATCTCTAGCATGACAAGTTGCTACATATGTAAAACTTGCTTCAATCCTCTTATATCTCTAGCATGACAAGTTGCTACATATCTAAAACTTGTTTCAATCTTCTTATATCTCTATCATGACAAGTTCCAAGTCTCTGGAAAATGTTACGGCAATAGCTATGGTCCCAATGTATCAAAATCGAATGGATCCTTAATTGGGTGAGTCAGATCAGAGAGCGTGATAGCGAAATATATAAGCACGGAGGTGGTAGGAGTACACTTGTATACTTCCAACAGCGCGCATCACAACCTGCTGGTCTGCACTTAGGAGACACCAATATACCCTTAACTTTTATGTTTCTCGTCAGCTCCATAACCTAACCCACTATACAGCATCTACCTCCTACACAGTTAGCAGCTCGCCAGAAGTGAAGCCTCACAAGGCAGGTAATATCCGACCCTCTTACAGCCTCGTCCACCCATGTACGGGTCGTGACTCACGACGAGGGGTCACCAGACTTCGTGTCCCTCCATAGATGACGCAAGTCCCAGCTGGTCGCTGCCCTGCACGTGCTACTTGTTCGTATCCTCAACTCCTCCTCCTCCTCCTCTGGCCTCTCCTCCACCCTTGAGCCTAATAGTGTTTCATCATTTAATAAATAATCGATCTTTTTTACAAGCAGAAACTCTTCATCACTATGCTGTAAATGTGATATAACAGACACAATATATATATATATATATATATATATATATATATATATATATATATATATATAGAGAGAGAGAGAGAGAGAGAGAGAGAGAGAGAGAGAGAGAGAGAGAGAGAGAGAGAGAGAGAGAGAAATACACCTGCAGCGAAGGCTACATAACTTCGTTCATCTGCGACAACACAGATACGTCATAGCACTTACCGGGCTTCTATCACCTCTACGATGACTATCTATATTCTGTTATTGAGAAATATACATACACTTTTTTCCAGGTTCTGTTTCACGACAGTATACGGAACCCTCGGTACAGGTGGCTGGCGCTACCTTGCTCAGACGAGAAATGGCGCACACGTGTATAATGTATAATGTATATTTGCGTGTGTGGATGTGTGTATGTACATGTGTATGGGGGGGGGGGGGTTGGGCCATTTCTTTCGTCTGTTTCCTTGCGCTACCTCGCAAACGCGGGAGACAGCGACAAAGTATAAAAAAAAAAAAAAAATATATATATATATATATATATATATATATATATATATATATATATATATATATATACTCAACAAAACAATCCATACAATCATCACATCACAAATCATCAAGATAAAGGCCACAACGGACCAAACCCCTACACAACATTTACTGGTACCAGAGTAAGACTAGAAACAGAATCCCTTAGTATCATCTACAAACACTTGATCCACCCTACACTACGCCTCACCACCCTCTTGGCCGTCCTCCCTGCCAAAGGCAAATATGACAATACTGCAATCCACACGACCGAAGCACTCAGAAAAACCGTCTGGCTGCAGAAATTTAGCAACACGACACAAACATACTTCCAGTTGAACCCCACTTCAGCATGCTCGGCACTGACTTCTCTGCGGCAACACCAGACACTCCCCTCGCCCAAGCCACTTCATAACCAGCCGCCAACCGACCCCAAAGGAGAAATAAAAAGCCTTATTCCTGTTTCACATCTGAGCAAGCTACACCTACAGATCCTCCGACCCTCCCCCAGGAAACACGACACTGACAAAACGCACGCAAAATTGACGCGACAAGCACAAACTCATCCCCCCTCCTCCCAACACGGTCTACAGCACACCACCCTACCAGATGATCAACGTCCACCTGAAACTAAACTCCCTAGACATGTACAAGTTATGCTTTCTCATCTTCGTTCTGAACACCACTCATCTCATCAACTTTACACGAATCCATTCAACATATTCCAAGATTCCTGTTACCCAAGATGCAACTTCCTTCCTGAAAATTCTGAACACGAAGTCTTCAACTGTCCTATGTTCACCCCACGAAGACATACTTTAGGTAAAAATGAAAAGAAAAAGAAAAGACAGTAAGCCATTTTTCTTATAGTAGAAATTGTTATCCACCATTGTCGGCAGGAGGCGTTCTCAGACTGGCACGAAAAGCGATTAAGTGTCACTTCACTTTTTTTTTCATATGGGTTAACCTTCCAGTTATAAAATAGCAGGGATAGCACTGTGTGGAGTTGCTCACTGGAACGACCGAGGTAATGGAGAAAATGAGTTGTCTTTTACGATATTCTTTGTACGTTTCTCCGAGGTACAGTTAAGACAGTCTTTGCTTATGATGAATCAAAAATGTCTGGCTTTTTTTTTCATGGAACAGAAGTGACAACAGGAATTGCTTGTAATGCCAGGCTGAGAACACCGCCTGCCGGCAAAGGAGGGTACTGAACCTCCATCAAGAAAAAAAACGCTCAATAGACTTCCTATTCTTTTTTCCTTCTATGGACATAAACACACCACCACATATCCTAACCTGCGGTCCCGCCTGGTGGACACGACCAGCTTCGTGGGCGCTGTGGAAGCTCCCACCAAGGGTGACTTTTTGGGGAGACAGGACTTTTCGGATTTTTTGATACATTACCAAATGATTTAGAGAACGGCTTAGGCTACAAATACTACAATATATACCGCACTTAGCACAGAGTAGCCATATTGATACTTCCCACACACACACACACACACACACACATACACACACACACACACACACACACACAAACACATCCTTCTTAACTTCGGTCACCCAAGAACTGAGGTTGACACCTTCCCATCAGTCAGATCACACAGGGGAGAAGTGGGGGTGTTCATTCCTGATGTCAGGTCTTCTTTTACCCGGCTGGATTTCTAGATCACCCCACACGTTCCTGCTGATGTTACTTCCTGTAACTGGTGTTAATCAAGGGGTCCATATTCCTAGCAAACATCGCCTCGCGTGTCCGTTCTCTTCCACTCTCAGCTTATCCTAAATTTCTTTTACATCATCAGTCGTCATCTGGTCCCCAGTTTAAGACTTGGTGTTGATCCCTAAAGATGTCTTCTGTTAGCCATCCTTCTCGCAAATGGGACGTAAGTACTCTTAATAATGTCGTTGTTGGGTGACAAGTGTTACTATCATTAGAACGGTGCGCACCAACTCTGGTATTCCAGTCAAACAGACAGACAGACAACATCCGTCTTATTCAACACTACAGGATCCTCATTAAGACTGTTCTTCATGGCCAGAGATGATAATATCCTCGGGCACCAGCAGTAAATCCTCAAGCTGATCTAGTCATTAGAATTAATTGGTCGGCACCTGCAACAGACGCTAGGATATATGACAGTAATTAACCTCCGCTCATATATCGACCGCTGCGGGCCTTCTCTGCCAACCAGAAGCGCCAGAGAGAGATCATTCACTTCGCGAAGTCTGAAAACTTGGTTACGCAGTGAATAGGTCGGTTATTAGGCGAGGCTTACAACGGTGATGAGTACACACAAAACTTAAGTCTTGACTATGTGCTTGTGATATGTCACAAATTCTGAGTTTTGTTGCATTAATCATCATGCAGACTTTGACACTTTCTCAATTCCTCGATTTTTTTTTTTTTTTTTTTACGATGGACGCTTGCAAAGTCTTGCCATGTTCTGTGAGCCATACCATTTTCTATGAGGTCTAAAGCAAACTTATTTGTTCTATCGAACGAAACTGCCTTGAATACTGTTATCAGCCGTTTTGTTATCAAATAAAATTTCTTATTCAAAAAAAGGCCGCCAAAGTTTAACAATAAACTTATTTCTGTACAAATGTTGCATTAAACATGTTGAATAACTGACCACCATTAGCAAGTTACCATCCAAACAACTCAAAAAAAGCTAAATTCTCTAAGATAAACTGCTGCTGAAGGGAGCATAATAAGCAACAACCACAATGTACGGAGATTCCAATGTATATATATATGTTTATATACATATATATATGTTTATACATTATATATATATATATATATATATATATATATATATATATATATATATATATATATATATATATATATGGGATAGAATCACAATTTTGAGCGTGATCAAGTATATTCCTATGAGTCCACGGGGAAAATGAAACACGATAAGTTCGAAAGTGCACTTTCGTGTAATCCTGATGATGTGATTATGTGGTGTGTGTGTGTGTGTGTGTGTGTGACATTATCCTGGCGCGTTCGTGATTCCATTCTTAACCCCCCCACCCACCCCACCCCCATGTCTGTTACCATCGTATAAGAATCTAGCCACATAAGAAAAAGCTAGTTTTCTCTGAGTATAATAATCATGAAACGAAAAAAAAAAAAATTATAAGAAAAAACGCGAGAACCCGAGTGCGTTGCACTCTTACACGCCGAGTGATATGAGAGGATCAATCATCATCACTCGCTATAATGCTTCCCTTCTCCATCGTACCAGAAAAACCAGTTTCTCCTCATCGAACACGTCATTCGACCTTGGACACTGTTGAAGACCTGCACTCTAACGAGGAACTCGACATAATAACATCTGGAACGTAATAGACAAGCAGGAAAGAATGACAGCCAACTTACCAGTTTCATCACATCAATCTTCCCAACACATGCAACTTCATGACCAGTTTTTTTTCCTCCCTGCCCTGTGAACACCTCGCCAGATTTCATTTTCATTAATAATCGGTTATGACGTTTCCGACGACCAGCAGCCGCCGCTGGCACTGGGAACAGAATGGCGTAACAGAAGACTCACCTTCTCTTTCCACTCGATTTGCAATAAACGTAAATAAATACACGATAACGAAAACCTTTAAATGCCTAACGGTAAGTCTGGGCGACTGCTTGATAGAAAAGTTGAAAGCCATTTTGGTAATGAGTGCCCGCCCGTCCGTTCGCCTGGCAGTCTAACAATATAAACGCAGAATGCCAGTGGTCGTCGGGAGGCAGCGCCCTCTGGCTTGAGCCTTTGGTAATCATCATACTCCTGCAGCTCTCAGTAATACGATGACACAGCAGGTGGGCAGCAGGTGTCCCTTTTGTTCCAGCTAAGCTATGCCCTTCACAATATATAATTCAAGATATTTCCGTCATTCGTTCTGTTATCCGAGATCTAGCCTGATCATTTCCTTACCATTTCACACCCAACTCACTCCAAAGAGAGAGGTACGGGTTATTCATAATGTAAGACAGTAAAGAATTGACAGTTAATATCATTGATGGAGCGTTGAACAACACTGCTACATACCGTAGTGAAGCCTTATAACCCGTGCACAAAAAAGAGGCATGATGTCAACGTAAGCGTCCGGTAGCAGAGAGCAATCACTGGTGATAACAGCAAATGTTAAGTTTTAGTCTCAAGAAACATGATAGCCATTTTCCCCTGTATTCTCCGGCGTGATCAAGTGCGCTAGTTGTGCTGTCTCATTTTCTGTGGGAACCACAATATGTATACGTCCATTATTTTGTGAAAATGTCTTATTTCTCTGTCTGAATACCTCAACTTATTTGAGAAACTGAAAAAGTTTCACTTCAGGCGCATGAATAGTCACTGAAGAATGACCCGAGATAAAAGCATAATCAGTTGGTAAACATGATTACCGAAAATCAAATAACATATTGCCTCCTGTAAAACATTCGACTAGCGCTGGAGAAACCCTCCGTGGTGTGGTGGTCAACGTTATTCTCGAGTCAGCATCGACCAGCCAAGCCCGCATGGGTACGAATCACGGGCGCGGAATTTGGCCCATACCTAACTCAGGTGGGTTGTTCTTCCTTCCTCTAAAACAGGTCGATAAATGGGTACCTCTCTGAGGCCAAGGTGTGTGTGTGTGTGTGTGTGTGTGTGTGTGTGTGTGTGTGTGTGTGTGCATACACAGTGAAGTTAAGACATGGTATATAAATAAGAGGTTGACGCGAGCACAATGACAAAAGAAATCACAAAAAGCCTGGTAAGGTCAACGTTTATCCACGTAATGTTATTCATTATGGTAACTTTTAGTGTAATTCTGAACCAAGCACACAAAAAGCTTCCTTTTTCCGTAGGATAATGAAGAGACTCGTTCTCCTCTACCACCTGAACTAGGAACTTGACCCAAAACTTTGTTTATATTTACCTTTGAGAGCGTCTTCGTTATGCTAAGCTTTGGCCTGCACGGTGGGATGGCTAAAGCTGCTAATTTTACAGGCTCCTTATTTACAATAACGAAAATCTATTGGTACAAATGGTAACTTTTAACCCCTTTAACACAATGGTGTGACTGCTGATCATGCCGGTACGATCCGTGGGTATGGCGACCAGTCCATCATAGCGTCGTTTTCAAATATTGTATCGTCGAGCTCAAAGTTAATGGAAACACCGACCTCTTTTGTTATTACACATAGATATATCGGTGCTCTAGGTTTTTACATCATTAGCGTTTATTGACACTATGTAAAGCGTGACCGCTCCGTTACTCTCGTCAATGTCACCAACTTGTTTCCCGTACACGTCTGGCAGCGTAACTCTAACTACATGTCCGCCCGTTGTTCGTGGTAGCCTGGGTTCCACCCTCAGGCTCACAACAGTAAAATGATATGGATGTAATGACATACAACTACAATTCAAAAATACTCATACAAATGTTAACATAATTTCAGTTAACCAAAAACAGAAAAGCAACAGATGTTAATCATAGCATCTAATAAATGATTTTTCCCTACATTTCAATGTTCTGGACACCAACTCCACTATACCGTACAGGAAAAGACCATCGAGAAGCAAATGTTTCCAAGGTTCATCGTGTAGCTGGATGGAAATATTGTGAGCAGCATACAAGAACGAACAGTTTATGAGTGAAGTCCTGAAATTACACAAGTTTGAATTTGCTAAATATTTTAATACATTTTATGTTAACAAGCCTGCAATAATAAACTTAAGAATTAAAAAGCCTATGATAGTAATTTTATATGTCACTGCTGGTATGCTAGCTAAACTAACTAGTCCGTGCTAAGCGAAACTGATTTTTGGAAAGTTTTTGAAGCTATGAATCAACCTCACAAACAATTGAGACTAAAATCGTGAGGGCAACGCTAATTGCTCTATTTTATCACTAAAATTCAAAAAGAAATAAATTTACTTGAAATGATAAATATCTGAACTATATTTGTTTCACATATTGCTCTCGTGGTCCATATACGTGATAGCCAGGCACGAGCTGTTCCTGATAGATGATTATCTGAACGGGAGGAAATCACAAAATTAATACGTGTTTTTGTTCTTCCAGTGAATTACCGAGATCTCTGGATACGAATCATTTAACTCTTGTAAAATTCTGTACGAAGTGACACACCAAGGAAGAACACATGGCACAAACAATGTCATCATTAATCATGGCATTTGCCTAACGGATAACGGATCAAGCTTCAGTGACCGCTGGTCTGCTGCAAGCCTTGAACACTCACCGAGTAGATGATTAACTTGTACATGTATTATACAATCATAATAATAATACTAATAATAATAATAATAATAATAAAAATAATGATAATGATACTACTACTACAAATAATAATAATAATAATAATAATAATAATAATAATAATAATAATAATAATAATAATAATAGAAATAATGATAATGGTCCTACTACTACTACAAATAATAATAATAATAATAATAATAATAATAATAATATACTGACCGGTGTGCAGTACAAGTTCTTACCCAGCCTCACAACGGTCCTGTCATAAATTAATCGAGAAATTCGTATTTAATCAAACATACGTCTCCTTGCTTGGGTACCGTCGTCTGCACAACAAAATACATTGCGGGGATCTGTTCTTAAAAGTTCAAGGACTCTGAAGCCGTTTAACTGTAATGCATTTAATCAATGTCGAAAATTCCGATATAATCAGTAGGTGAACTTAAAATGTCCGTTCCATCTGAATAAACTTAACTTTCACACAGAATTGAAAGTTGGCCGTGGACAGTGAGTAAGGCCCACCAACACTCACATTTCAAGAGATCCAGGTTCGATAATTATGTCTTTACGTTCGTTCCAGTAGGATGCAACAGACACTGGGTAGATCCGTCTGAGCTGACCACCACCCTTTTTGCTTTTCAACCATTCCGGGTGTTGACCAATCATGTCCACGGTATACTGATCAACGACCCTTAGAAATTCCATAAGCCAAACAGGAAGACATAACTGATTTATACAAGGACTTAACAGACGCTGCTTGAGATATATGTTGTCTCCTCTGTTTGCCCTTTTCGTAAGACCCTTATCTCCATTGCCCTGTGACCGTGGCGCCACAGATATTATGAACCCTATCTTCCAGAAATATACACGCTGTGTCAAAAGTCAGCGATTTATTTATTTTTTTTTTTTTTTTTTGCGAAATCGTGGATTGAAGTTCCAGTTGGATTTTCTCCAACTAAGCAAGGTCTTCATAAAACGTACTCTCATTCAGGTACTTGTAATCAACAATGCATCTTTCTCGAGAGGGTAGAATTCAACGTAAGGTAATGTGAGGGTTGATTATTTTTTTGGTTATTTTTTTTTTTTTTTTGCGGGTGGTAAGAACTCTCTTGCTTTTGGTAACGAAGATAGTATCAAACCCTCTTGTGCACGATGATTCGACCCTGGAGCACCGCTGTACCAAATTTACAGCGGATTTTGTTTCATGAACTTCAAACGGCAACAGTCGGTAAAATGCTCAAAGAACACAATCGGTATTTTCTTCAGCAACTTAACCTACCCAAACGTAAGCTACCGTAACCTACCCTAACCTACCCTATCATAACCTAACCTAGCGTAAGCTACCCTAACCTACCCTACCCTGTCATAACCTAACCTAACCTAGCGTAAGCCAACCTAAACATAAACGTTTATGGACGAGAATTCCGGTCGTGCTTAACGGAACCATAACCACTTCCTTTATCATTGTCTAAATGAGAGGCAAGACTCCATTATATTATTACCATAAACTCTGGACCCCATTAATGGGCTCCTGCAACTTCGAGGTTGCGGTACAATCGGAAGCAAGAAAATGATGGATAGACTTCTTTGTGGTGACAGTTCCTCCACGAGACTGTACTCCCTTTCTCTCCAGCCGACGACGATAATGCCAAGCCCAACCTTACTTTTCATTCGCGGTTGTAACCAATAAGTACGCGGAATCCCACAGCACGCGAACATAAAAATAAAACCCTCACCCCGTAACACGCTCACGCACCCTATACACACACACACACACACACACACACACACACACACACACACACATATATATATATATATATATATATATATATATATATATATATATATATATATATATATATATATATATATATATATTTCTTTCTTTCATACCATTCGCCATTTCCTCCGTTAGCGAGGTATCGCTAAGTACAGAGGACTGGACCTTTGAGGGAATATCCTCACCTGGCCCCCTTCTCTGTTCCTTCTTTTGAAAAAAAAAAAAAAAAAAAAAATATATATATATATATATATATATATATATATATATATATATATATATATATATATATATATATCACAACACTTTGTGACCTTTGGTCCCCACCGTTGGACGTAGCCAGTTGTCAGTGAGTGCTTCAGGAGCCTTAAGAGGATAGAAGGGAAACTGGAGCAGGAAGTATGTACATACACCACAAGGTAATATATGGAAGTCCAAGTAAAACTGTTCTGATCGCTGGCCGCTGCTGCTGCGTCAGCCTAAATGTTACATACACCCCCACCACTTTGTGTATGACGCTAACGTAATGGTCACCGAAAGCCGAACGGTCATCAAAACCTATTACGTATTACATGAAGAAACAAGATCAATATAATCAACGTAAAGGAAAAGCACTTCCTAAAATATTTTTTTTTTTTGTGGTACATCCCGTCAGTGGAAGGTGATGACACATTTTATGATGCAGTTACCTGACTAGTGCAGTGACAGTATCCTAAATTCCTATTTCACGTAGATGGAGATAGTGCAGCAGAGGAGTGAATGAGGAATATCCTAAGCCGAATCAGAACTACGGGGCTGTGAGGATGAGTTCTAGGGAAACTTGCAGATGGAGGCGTTTTGTCAAAAAAAAAAAAAAAAATGATAAATCTCCTCATTAAATGTGGAATTTTCATTTCGTTGTAGACATAGACATATATTTATGCGTCAATATAAGGTAACTATCCATACCTTTTCATGACAAAGTGACTGAATCATCACCAGAACTGCATACCGTGGTATACGTCAAAACATTAAACACAGGGAATCGGTAGCCATTTAAAAAAAATATATAGTTTCTGAATGACGCCTCCCGATCAAATCTACAAATACTCATCATACATAATGTATGTATGCATAAACACTTGCACTCTCTCAGCTCTCGTAAAGAATGAATGCATAAAAAGTCAGAGGAGCTTACGCGATTTAATCTCAAAAACAGACAAACCAATATTCATTCCCTGGTCGAGTGTTATGACAGCCTTACCCACCAGAATTGAAGTCAATACTTATCAGAGAAAAATATTCCAGGAAGCCTAACCAAACATACTGAAACCAATTATTTTCAATATATGGACGCTATACTGACTTGGGATGTTTCAATTCAACTGGAACTTTGGTATCGGTTCACAGCCCGTGCCAACAATGATAGCGGAAGCGTTCTAAGACCCGTTCATACGCTTCAGGCATCGCTAGCACCACGTCTTACTTGAGACCGTTACCTAAATATTAGTTGGAGTAACCGAGTCCAAAAAATCAAAACGGTAAATGAACGAATTAAAGTCATCACTGATTTCAGTCGCAGGTTTATCGTCAACTACAACCAGAGAAAACGGGAAAATCGCAGGGGTATCTCCACCAAACTGATTCACTAACAAAATACTAGCGGTTGCTGAAATTAAACCCACATAAATACGTTATAACGCTAGAAGACGAGCATTTGAGGTATCAGTAAAAGGCATGCATTCGTGTGCAATACACCACAAAATACATGAAAAAATCTAATTAGTGACTGGCTATTCCTGACCACACACCCCAAGTTCCTGCGAAACAAGCATTGTTTACCTTCCCACGGACATAACCACAGGCCTTCAGAAAAGAGGAATTAGCTAAAGACGCTGCACAACAGTTCTCGCTTTATATTCTCGCTTAATTATTCATTATCGTCCCGGTAATTAACCTTCGTCCACGACGGTATGAGGATGAACATGACGGTACGACCTATAGGCATCAAAGCCCAGACCGTCGTACCCAGAGGTCGTACCGCCGTACTCAAGGGTCGTACCGTCGTGCTCACGAGGGTTAACAAGCCTGTGTTTTATTTGATTAACAAATCAACAAGGGTCACTTTTGGCCTCAAGAACACCGAGCAAACGTCCCCTGCACCTCCTCCTGCCACCATCAGCAGGAACCTGTACCTCCTGCTTCTACCATCGGCAGGAACCTGTACCTCCTCTTAACACCATCAGCAGGAACCCGTCCCTCCTGCTGCTAATGTCTTCATAGATCCCCAATTCGTGACGGGAGGAGCGAGGAAAGCTAACTACTGTGCATGATCTTTTGATGTTGGCGAGTCAGTAAGTGACCTTAAAACTACATGTAGATAGTGAAGGAAGTTGTTAATTCAACGAAGGAATGTATGGACACACTAAGAGGAAGATGGCAGATCAAAATGTCGATAGCACAGATTCGAAATAAGTGGAGAGGAGGCACTCAGACGATGGTTCGATATAGTACTTACTTACACAGTAGACCCCCTCCAGCACCGCTCACCCGTACCTTCCGCTGCTACCACCCCTAACACGGTACTGTCTTATGCGAACCACGGTACCGTCCCTTGGGATCACCAAAATGTACGTCTCCGCTGGATATAATCACCAACTGTCCAAGTAAATTCCTCCCCCGTGAGATCAAACGACTCATCACACACAGTCAAACTCCCGTCCTCAGTCAAGTACCACCGCCGACATGGCTCCACGTACGTCACCTGGTCATACCGTGTAGCCACACACTGTATGGCATATGTGTCACCAAACGTTCCTAGTTTAAGTCTGACCTTGAACTTGCTGTCTCCCTGGCAGCTTTTCCTACACTACACCCATGTTGGTGTGTCTCTGCTCCCGTCGGGTGTAAAACAATTGACCCAGATCTGTCCTCATGATCTCCCGACCTATCCCTCCTCCAAGTCTGATCTGCCCAACTCTGTTTCTCGATACCTAATCTCCTCTGCCATGGATGTCGAGCACCTCCCTACGCCTCTACGAGAGAGAGAGAGAGAGAGAGAGAGAGAGAGAGAGGAGAGAGAGAGAGAGAGAGAGAGAGAGAGAGAGAGAGAGAGAGAGAGAGAGAGAGAGAGAGAGAGAGAACCACAACCCAGTCATCACACGACGGACATTTGTATACAACGAAGTAAAAACAGAAGAGAAAAAAAACAAACTTGCTGGGACTCTTATTTACATGTAAATGTCTTACTAATTTACAGTTGCGAGATGCCTGGTACAGTTAGGCGGCTGGTGTCTGACCTTGGCGGTGTTGTGGAGTCGTGACTTGTCCATCAGGTAAAGAAACAAACCCCAACCCCTCAGGCCGGGTAGAGAAATCCCTCCCAGTAGACACGTCACATAAATCCCATCCAATATGAGCGCCATATGAATCCCGTCGAATATGCATCCCATATAAATCCCTCTGTATGTGTCTGAAATATGATTCCTGTCGAATATGCACGCCATATAAATCCCGCTCAATATGCGCTCCATATAAATCTCAACTAACATATGCGCCATATAAATCCCGTCCAATATGCATGCCATATAAACCCCACACAACACGCGTACCATATAAATCCCATTTAATACGTGCGCCACACAAATTCCACCTAAGAAACGGGCCATATAAATCCCGCCCAGTGAGTGCGCCATACACCTTCCCGCCAAATATAGCCGAAGCACAGGCTATCGAACACCGCCCGCCAAATATAGCCCGCCATACACGACCCTCTAAGGGAGGTTCATTATACACATTCCACCGAGAAAAATAAAATGGTCCAGCATTCTCATTAACCCAGTAAAGCACGCCATAAATACGCCACCAAACAAAGCCTTTTTAGATTTATCACGAGACGCTGAGGGTATATACCAGAACACTGTCTAAAGGTAAACATTGTATCTTGGAACGCTTAGACCAATGTCCCAGCGGGTCGATCCTGCCTCAGGACGCAACACACGTCCTCCTGCTCATACCCAGCTTCAGGACGCAACACACATATCCTCCCGCTCATCCCCTGCCTCAGGACGCAACACACGTCTTCCTGCTCATACCCAGCTTCAGGACGCGACACACATGTCCTCCCGCTCATCCCCTGCCTCAGGACGCAAAACACGTCCTCCTGCTCATACCCAGCTTCAGGACGCAACACACATGTCCTCCTGCTCATCCCCTGCTTCAGGACGCAACACACATGTCCTCCCGCTCATCCCCTGCCTCAGGACGCAACACACATGTCCTCCCGCTCATCCACTGCCTCAGGACGCAACACACATGTCCTCCCGCTCATACCCAGCTTCAGGACACAACACACATGTCCTCCCGCTCATCCCCTGCCTCAGGACACAACGCACATTATCTTAGGAGACTCAGCTGTTGTCTCGGGACACTAAGCCCTTCTGATTAAGTAGCATCAAAGGAACCAAGAGCTCTGTGAGCAATATCTTTGGACAGTATCGCAGGACAAGACTTATATCGAAGTATCACGTTATACAGTCGGTCTTGAGGGAGACGTCTCTCTCTAAGGTGTTGTCTCTCTCCTGAAGTAGTGTCGCTCTTGATGTGGCGTCTCTTGTGACGCACTGTCTGTCTCTCTTGAAGTAGCGTCTCCTTTGCTACTACATCCCCCCCACGGGTGGCAGTTCATCATCCCCAGGGGCACCAGCACTTCATCCCCAAGGGCACCAGCACTTCATCCCCAGGGGATGCAGGGCTCCATCAGCTCCCAAGAGTCATGACTCACCTGAGCCAGATATTCAGCCTGGCCTGAGCCAGCACCTGCTTCCCTGAAACCCCTGCCTGCAGCATGAGTCGTGACGCATCACTACGGAAAAGTGAAAAAGTGAGAAGACGTGATGCAAGAGGAGCAAGCAAGGTGAGGAGGATGTGCTGAGGGCGGGGATATGCCGGAGTTGGGTAGATACTGGGGGAGGGAGAGGTGCAGACGGTGGGGGAGTGGGTGAGGGCGGGGGCAGAAGCGTGAGTGTATGTTGCGTGTGAGGCTGGTCAAGCGTGAACCACTCACTTACACCGCCACTTCCTCCCCCCCTCCCACTTTACTTCCTCCCCCTCTCCTCTCACCTTCTCCACGACACAATCCCTCTCCCCTACTTTGCTACCCAGGTGCCACAACTTCTTCCCCATTACCTTTCTCTCTCTCCAGCAAGTCTTTTCTCCTTCGCCCACGCATTATTCAACCCCTCCTCTCCTCCCAACTTGGACAACTTCCTCCCTTGCCCTGAACCATCACCCATAGGGTTAACGGCCTCATCAGTGAACCAAATACCACATTTTATGGAACCCCCGTGACCCGGGCGAGGGTCGGCGGGAAGAGTGTGTGTGGCCAAGTCTTGGACGACCACCAGCAGGGGGTGAGTGGTGGTAAAGCGGCCACAGACGACCCTACAGTGTGGATAACCATCACCTGTAGGGTCTCGCGGTCGTCTTGTCGCCCATTCACCCGGCCAGAGAGTAACTATGGCCAGGGACTGTGTCTACAGGGAGGGACCACCACACGCTGGCACATCCTGACGAGGCTCCTGCTGAACGCGATGAGCAACATAGGCTGGACTAGTTGTTAAGGCTCGGCGACGCAAGGATGGAGGCTGATGAGATACGACCCCGAGGAAATCAAAGAAAGGACGGTTTCGTCATCATCTGCTGGTGAAGATGAGAGGCGACGTGAGGTGAGCTAGTGATACGGGTTAAGCAGCGCCGACCTTTATATACATAGTGGAAAAAAAGAGAGATTTTGTGACCTCAGAAATATGGCGGAGCTCCGAAGTGTTGCCATGTACGTACGACAGCAAACCTTCCTACACTGTGAGCTTCACAGACAACAAACTCCTCAAGTTGTGACCATTATAATCACGGGAGACTCCCTTAGCGTCCTCCCTACCAACGTATGATCACCAGGTGGCCAAGAGCTGCTCTTGGGCCTCCGTGGTGTGGTGGTTAGCGTTACTGGCCATGGATCAGCTTGGGTCTACCCGTGATCGAACCCCCATGGGTTCGAATTCTCGGGTTGGCAGTCAGCCTTGTGTTCATCATCACGTCGGAACTGGTCGATGAATTGGTGCCTGGCTTAGGCTGGTGTGTGTGTGTGTGTGTGTGTGTGTGTGTGTGTGTGTGTGTGTGTGTGTGTGTGTGTGTGTGTACTCTAAACGGTGTAAAGACATGGTAGACATACACAAGGTTAAGAGACGGGGCAACACAAGCTTATAACTCTCCCCTCGTAACACACAGATGGTTATCGTATAAACCCGTGTTGTCAGACTTACTGACAACGAGGAAAAATATTTCCTTTTTCCTCCTCACAAGGACAATCGTGGAGGTATATTCTTGTACTTGCTGACCTTTCCAGCTGGAGCCGAGTGGGGTCAGGATCAGAAGGCCGAGTCTTCGTGGAGGAAATCCTCGCTTGGCTCCGTCCTAATGGTCCTACATTTGGAAAGTAAGTGGTTATACAAGAGGGTGGTGGGGCATTTCTAGCCCTCTGCTAATGCCACTTTTAGTCGCCTTTTATCACATGAAAAACGTACGTGAACAGTGTTCTATCTCTCCTGTCTCCATATATATATATATATATATATATATATATATATATATATATATATATATATATATATTCTTGCACAAAACACATGCAGGAAGTGGCCAAGCGCAGTCTCTCGTCCCTCAACATGATCACTGTCACTGTCAACTGTCCCGGCGTAAACCACATCATCAGTTTACACTGAGCCGAGTCAAACTACACCACTTTCCGGGTTTCTCCTCTGCTTGTCTCGCGTCCTTCCACGATCGCATAAGTTACAAAAAAAAAAAAAAACACTCCCTCTCCCCTGGGCAGTTTATTGTTAATATAAAGAAAGCGTCATTACACTCGCGCGACTCCAGGCGGCCCGGCGTGGCCAGCCCTCCCTCCCTCCCTTTTGCCAGCCCTCACGCGCCACCTCCCCGCTGCACCGCCTACAACAACGCCAGATAATGAAGGTTAATTTCCAACCTGGTGTCGTGACAGCCGCCGCACCGCAGCCGCCCGTGCACCACCAGCCAGGAAAGAGTTCACCACCACAGTACTCACACCACTTCTCCGGTAACCCTTTGTCATCCCAGACTTTCCACACCACACAGACTTACGCATATGTTATCTTTGATGAGGAGAACGAACAGCTGGGGTGAGCGTTCGTTTGCAAACCTGGGCCCGAGACTCTGTAACACGGGCCCGGTGCTTCAGAGCCAGCCACACTATCCACACCACTCACTACGGAGGCTCATTTACACTAGGAGGAGAAAAAAACTTGACATCGATGTGTAGGAAGGAATGACTTCCCAGTGGCTCTACCAGTACAGGAGCAGAAATGAATATTTCTCTATTAAGAAGATTCTGTTACCCAAAAGTGTATGAACTTTAATGAAGATTTTGGGGCTTCGAAGTTTAGAAAAAAAAAAAACAATTCTCTTATACGAATTACCCCACCCAAAAACTTTGCAAAATCTTATTTCATATTTTACCCTAAAGTTTGTAAACTATGTTTATGAAGATTGTTATCCAAAAGTTTATATACATAAATTCTGTGAAAATATAGTTATCATCTCCGAGCCTCACACTACAAGACAACCTAACACGATGTGTTCACATGTATCTCACTTGGTGTCCTGGTACCAGTGAGGTCAACACCTGTGACGTGTGTCCTGGTACCAGTGAGGTCCACATCTGTGACGTGTATCCTGGTACCAGTGAGGTCCACATCTGTGACGTGTATCCTGGTACCAGTGAGGTCCACATCTGTGACGTGTATCCTGGTACCAGTGAGGTCCACACCTGTGACGTGTATCCTGGTACCAGTGAGGTCCACACCTGTGACGTGTATCCTGGTACCAGTGAGGTCCACACCTGTGACGTGTATCCTGGTACCAGTGAGGTCTACATCTGTAACATGTGTCCTACGAGGTCATACGCCACTCCAGTCACACACACACACACACACGTGCACACACCCACATAAGCAGTCATACACCCCAGTGGCCTTCCTGCAACAGGTAGCGGGTGGTGGTTTGTGGTGGCAATGGTTAGTGGTGGCGGTGGTTAGTAGCGGGCGGTGGTCTGTGGTGCTGGAGGTCATGAGGCCAGTGCTGACGGGCTCCGCCTGTCCCCACCCACCCACCCACACCTTACATATACGGAGTACCCTAATCTTGACAAATGACTCAGACATCACTGAGCACCAGTTGGACAACGCCGGTCGTGCATCCAGTAATCGTCAAAGTTTCTGATAAGATTACTACCAATCTCTGACACCACACCCCATCCCCTTTCCACCCTCCTTTCCTCATTCTGTGCGGCTGGTGTCACCTAAATTTTTACACATCATAAAAAGATCACAAAATCATTTCAAGATATGTTTGACACAGCTGTCTTAACACGCCTTGTTTTTTCTTTGTGTGTGTGTGTGTGTGTGTGTGTGTGTGTGTGTGTGTGTAATTCGTTTGAGACCCGAGCTGAAGAGATCATGTCTCAGTAACTAAAGTCTATAACGTAAAATAACAGTAATGATAATACACAATGAAAGTGCATGGAGATATACCACGCCAGGTACTAACACCACTCCATGCCTTCTTTGATATGACGTGAATAAGATGTACGTACCACAAGGAACATACGAACAATGATGCCACTGAGGAAAGAAAACGAGTGATCACCGTCGAGGAAAGAAAATGAGTGATCACCGTTTTCTCCTTAGAACAACAAGCGATGTTTGAATTATAACCCAAAAGTTATATTCTATACAATCACCTGAAGTTCATAACTTGAGGCAAAGATCTTTTTCAAAAGAATGATCTGTACGTGAGGGATACACTTAAGAATATTGCTAACCAAGTCAAGACTAACCATTCATATGAAGCTACCGATCCCCCAAGCCTAGCTGTAAACTCCAGAGGCAGCAACCAGGCCCACCATTGTCTTCAAGAGCAAGATATAAGACGTAGCGAAAACACCTCAGTCCGGAGAGGGGCAACTGGGCTTACGTCTGACGTTCCCAGTCCACCTGCAGGGTATTAAAGTCCACGTTGAAGGCCTGAGGCTGGCAGCGTGTGGGTTAGGCTTGCTCCGCTACCCTAGCCGACGTACCGTACGTCTCCCGCCCCGCTACCCTAGCTGACGTACGTACCGTACGCCTCCCGCCCCGCTACCCTAGCTGACGTACCGTACGCCTCCCGCCCCGCTACCCTAGCTGACGCACCGTACGCCTCCCGCTCCCAGGTTTACTGTACCTCCTTGTGAATGCATTTGTACCCTCAGGGAGGTATATATGTACCACCTCAGTACCGGGGTTCACTTGCACTCATGTTGTACAAGAGTTAATGAACGGTACAAGTGCATTCTTCCTGTACATGTGTACCCTTATGGTACATGTGTACCCCAATGGTACAAGTATACATCTGTGGTGCTTGCACTACCCTGTGGGACAAGTACACCACATCATTACCACAATTTTAGAACTCTAAAAAAAAAAAAAAATACAGCCAAATCAATGCATCACTGAATAATCGAACTTTATTGCACTTGTAATGAAAACAATGACAATATAATTCGTCATACCTTTTTCCACCATTACCTACAACGTCAATCGTATACGACTGAGGTACAATACACATCGAAGTCTCAGACGTCATCGCGAGCGCGTTGCGAACTGTATCCCAAACCCAGAGGTAACGACTGGACTGAACCCAACCCCTTTCCTGGCTGCTCGCTGACCCACCACCGCCACACCGTCCGTCTCAACTGCATGGAAACCCCCCCCCCCCCTCACACTAGACTCCCACGCCAAACTTACCAAATTGTGGAAAAAAAGAGAAAAAAAAAATGTATATTCTGGCGGTCATTCAATTTCGGCAAAACAAGCAAATAATGAATATACGAGCCACAAGATGACAGGAAGTGGTGCAGCAGCAGCAGCAGGAGGGAGGAGGGTGGAGGGTGCCGAGGCAGGGCAGGAGTGAGTTAGGTTGGTCACCTGCGGGAGGAGGGTTCGGGCGAGCCAGGCACGGGTCGTGTTGCCTCAGTCCCCGTCCGGGACTTTTCTTTTTGCCTGAGTAGCAGCCTCCTCCCCACCCTCTCCCTTCTGCCTATAAAACACCCCTCCCTCCGTCTCCCTCCCTCCACAGCAAAACCCGAAGCCCTAACCCCCCCCCCCTCATAACCACACCGAAAGCTGGTGCACAGGAAACGGGCGAGCCTGACTGACTGACCCTCTACCGGCAAGGTCCGTCAGGCACAGTCTTGACGGGGGAACATAAACGTGAGGAAAACCGTAGGAAAAAACAAAACAAAAACAGACGCAAATGTAACAGTAACCGACCACGACAACTCATGGACGATTCCAACCATCAGACTCACGAGAATTCATGAACCAGTAAAATAAACTTGCCTGTGAAGACTGATATATTGAATGAAAAACAAAAAATGTATATACATTTTCTCGAGGTTACCATAAAACAGAAATGAAGATTTCCCAAGCGACTTTCCCAGTGTGTGGGCGTCCGTGCATCAAGGTAATGTCTGCTGCTTTGGCTAACCTCAAAGGCTCACAGGCATGCTTTAGAAACCTAGCTTGGACAGCCCTCAAGGCCTTACCACTAGCGTCCTCTGCGATTCTCCAAGAGAAGTATATCTAATATATCATTCACTCTAGAGCGTCCACAATTAAGGTCAGTGATAAGATATACTGTCTTTTTTTGTCCTAAATAATATATATATATATATATATATATATATATATATATATATATATATATATATATATATATTTTTTTTTTTTTTTTTTATACTTTGTCGCTGTCTCCCGCGTCTGCGAGGTAGCGCATGGAAACAGACGAAAGAAATGGCCCAACCCCCCCCCCCCCATACACATGTACATACACATGTCCACACACGTGTATACATACCTACACAGCTTTCCATGGTCCACCCCAGACGCCTCACATGCCTTGATTCACTCCACTGACAGCACGTCAACCCCTGTATACCACATCGCTCCAATTCACTCTATTCCTTGCCCTCCTTACACCCTCCTGCATGTTCAGGCCCCGATCACACAAAATCTTTTTCACTTCATCTTTCCACCTCCAATTTGGTCTCCCTCTTCTCCTCGTTCCCTCCACCTCCGACACATATATCCTCTTGGTCAATCTTTCCTCACTCATTCTCTCCATGTGCCCAAACCATTTCAAAACACCCTCTTCTGCTCTCTCAACCACGCTCTTTTTATTTCCACACATCTCTCTTACCCTTACGTTACTTACTCGATCAAACCACCTCACACCACACATTGTCCTCAAACATCTCATTTCCAGCACATCCATCCTCCTGCGCACAACTCTATCCATAGCCCACGCCTCGCAACCATACAACATTGTTGGAACCACTATTCCTTCAAACATACCCATTTTTGCTTTCCGAGATAATGTTCTCGACTTCCACACATTTTTCAAGGCTCCCAAAATTTTCGCCCCCTCCCCCACCCTATGATCCACTTCCGCTTCCATGGTTCCATCCGCTGACAGATCCACTCCCAGATATCTAAAACACTTCACTTCCTCCAGTTTTTCTCCATTCAAACTTACCTCCCAATTGACTTGACCCTCACCCCTACTGTACCTAATAACCTTGCTCTTATTCACATTTACTCTTAACTTTCTTCTTCCACACACTTTACCAAACTCAGTCACCAGCTTCTGCAGTTTCTCACATGAATCAGCCACCAGCGCTGTATCATCAGCGAACAACAACTGACTCACTTCCCAGGCTCTCTCATCCCCAACAGACTTCATACTTGCCCCTCTTTCCAGGACTCTTGCATTCACCTCCCTAACAACCCCATCCATAAACAAATTAAACAACCATGGAGACATCACACACCCCTGCCGCAAACCTACATTCACTGAGAACCAATCACTTTCCTCTCTTCCTACACGTACACATGCCTTACATCCTCGATAAAAACTTTTCACTGCTTCTAACAACTTGCCTCCCACACCATATATTCTTAATACCTTCCACAGAGCATCTCTATCAACTCTATCATATGCCTTCTCCAGATCCATAAATGCTACATACAAATCCATTTGCTTTTCTAAGTATTTCTCACATACATTCTTCAAAGCAAACACCTGATCCACACATCCTCTACCACTTCTGAAACCGCACTGCTCTTCCCCAATCTGATGCTCTGTACATGCCTTCACCCTCTCAATCAATACCCTCCCATATAATTTACCAGGAATACTCAACAAACTTATACCTCTGTAATTTGAGCACTCACTCTTATCCCCTTTGCCTTTGTACAATGGCACTATGCACGCATTCCGCCAATCCTCAGGCACCTCACCATGAGTCATACATACATTAAATAACCTTACCAACCAGTCAACAATACAGTCACCCCCTTTTTTAATAAATTCCACTGCAATACCATCCAAACCTGCTGCCTTGCCGGCTTTCATCTTCCGCAAAGCTTTTACTACCTCTTCTCTGTTTACCAAATCATTTTCCCTAACCCTCTCACTTTGCACACCACCTCGACCAAAACACCCTATATCTGCCACTCTGTCATCAGACACATTCAACAAACCTTCAAAATACTCATTCCATCTCCTTCTCACATCACCACTACTTGTTATCACCTCCCCATTTACGCCCTTCACTGAAGTTCCCATTTGCTCCCTTGTCTTACGCACCCTATTTACCTCCTTCCAGAACATCTTTTTATTCTCCCTAAAATTTACTGATAGTCTCTCACCCCAACTCTCATTTGCCCTTTTTTTCACCTCTTGCACCTTTCTCTTGACCTCCTGTCTCTTTCTTTTATACTTCTCCCACTCAATTGCATTTTTTCCCTGCAAAAATCGTCCAAATGCCTCTCTCTTCTCTTTCACTAATACTCTTACTTCTTCATCCCACCACTCACTACCCTTTCTAAACAGCCCACCTCCCACTCTTCTCATGCCACAAGCATCTTTTGCGCAATCCATCACTGATTCCCTAAATACATCCCATTCCTCCCCCACTCCCCTTACTTCCATTGTTCTCACCTTTTTCCATTCTGTACACAGTCTCTCCTGGTACTTCCCCACACAGGTCTCCTTCCCAAGCTCACTTATTCTCACCACCTTCTTCACCCCAACATTCACTCCTCTTTTCTGAAAACCCATACTAATCTTCACCTTAGCCTCCACAAGATAATGATCAGACAACCCTCCAGTTGCACCTCTCAGCACATTAACATCCAAAAGTCTCTCTTTCGCACGCCTGTCAATTAACACGTAATCCAATAACGCTCTCTGGCCATCTCTCCTACTTACATAAGTATACTTATGTATATCTCGCTTTTTAAACCAGGTATTCCCAATCATCAGTCCTTTTTCAGCACATAAATCTACAAGCTCTTCACCATTTCCATTTACAACACTGAACACCCCATGCATACCAATTATTCCCTCAACTGCCACATTACTCACCTTTGCATTCAAATCACCCATCACTATAACCCGGTCTCGTGCATCAAAACCGCTAACACACTCATTCAGCTGCTCCCAAAACACTTGCCTCTCATGATCTTTCTTCTCATGCCCAGGTGCATATGCACCAATAATCACCCACCTCTCTCCATCAACTTTCAATTTTACCCATATTAATCGAGAATTTACTTTCTTACATTCTATCACATACTCCCACAACTCCTGTTTAAGGAGTATTGCTACTCCTTCCCTTGCTCTTGTCCTCTCACTAACCCCTGACTTCACTATATATATATATATATATATATATGCATGGTCATATATATATATATATATATATATATATATATATAT